>NC_069502.1:813358865-813459266 GCF_027579735.1 Bombina bombina | reverse complement strand
TATTAAAAGCCTGTTGCTAGTCGCTCTCACTGCAGAAAGGCTATAAGTTATATGTATACAGTATTTTCTTAGTGAAGTGCCATTCCCCAGAAATACCTCAGTGCCAACATACATACATAACAGCCTGATACCAGTTGCTACTACTGCATTTAAGGCTGTACTTACATTTTAACGGTATTAGCAGTATTTTCTCAGTCAATTCCATTCCTTAGAAAATAATATACTGCAACATACCTCTTTGCAGGTGAACCCTGCCCGCTGTCCCCTGTTCTGAAGTTACCCCGCTCCTCAGAAGGCCGAGAACAGCAAATGGATCTTAGTTACGTCCGCTAAGATCATACACAAACTCAGGCAGATTCTTCTTCTAATGCTGCCTGAGAAAAAACAACACACTCCGGTGCCGTTTAAAATAACAAACTTTTGATTGAAGAAATAAAAACTAAGTTTTAATAACCACTGTCCTCTCACACATCCTATCGATTAGTTAGGTGCAAGAGAATGACTGGGTATGACGTAGAGGGGAGGAGCTATAAAGCAGCTCTGCTTGGGTGATCCTCTTGCACTTCCTGTTAGGGAGGAGTTAATATCCCATAAGTAATGGATGACCCGTGGACTGACTACACTTAACAGGAGAAATATACCTACTGTACATGCATAAATTGTAATTTACTTTGCATACATATATCTATATATAAAGTACATGCATAAATTTTGAATGTACACCAATTATTATCTAATGTACATAAATACATTATGTAATTACATACCTATTAAACATAAAAAAATCATTATAAAACAGACATGCAAACCTACAAACATATAACATTTAAATAGATATTTTAAACATCAACACCTTGTTCACATACGTCTATAAATACTTTACATCACAATATATATATTGTATATAGTTTATCGAATTTTTTTTAAAACATAAAAAAAATTACATACAGAAAAATCTATTTGATATATTTATATCATACATACCAACATAAATTTAAAAATTAAATATCAATATAATTAATTTACATACATGTAAACTATAATTATCAAAATAACTATTGTACATACACGCATACATAAAGACATATCCACAATATATATATATATATACATAATAAATAGATATATTATTTTGATACATACATATCAAAGTAAATTGTTTAAATACATTAATAATCTAATTGACATGGATACATATCGACTGAAATTAGATATCTACATTTAAAAATATTGTTCCTATTTGCATACATACATATATACTTTTCAAAATTACACATATAATAACGACCATATATAGAATATATAATATTTAAAAATATATATTTTTTTACTAACATATACATATATATATAAACTGTACATACATACCGAAATAGCTATTTTTCATAAAGCTCTAAATAAATACATACTGTAAAGACAAAAATAGATACTGAACTAACATATATTTTTATTTAATATAGATTCATAAACATAAGAAATGAACTTACATAAATATGTATTGTACATATATATAAATACATAGAGTTAGTATAAGCCAAAATACATATATACTGTATATACTAACATATCAATTGTACATATACACATGCTATCATACCCAAAAGTATATAGATTCATAAATATATACATACTATACATACTTACATATATACACAAATCAGATATATACATACATACCGATTTAATTTAAATAATAAATTCAATAATTAACATATAAACCTAACTAAGGAAAGTATTGTAAATACATACATACATACATAAATAAGTTACTTACATATATTGTAAATAGAAAATGTATATACATAACGAATGTAAATAAATAGAAACAAACGAAATATAGGTCTATCCATATAAAAAGATTGTAACAACTTAAATATTTAGTGTACATACATAGATCTATACTGTACGTACAAACCAAATTATTGTACGTATATACAGACACAATATATTTACATTGATACCAAATTAAATTACACACATAGCCTATATAGAAATCAGCTAGCATAACATATATCAACAATTTAAATAATAATTAAATTATTAATTTTATGATAATTACAGGTGTTGTGTTTTTCATACACATTGTAATTGTTGTTATTTTTTTCTCTCATTTAAAAAATTATCTATCTGTCACTTCAATAGACAGATATTGTTTACATCAGTGATTGCAAACCTTTATTTATTCACGTGAGAGAAATTTCATTAAAAAAATATGCGTAACAACACCATCCATAAATGTTACATAATCTCAAAATCATAATTTTTTTTAATATATATAAATATATATATATATATATTTTTAATAATACTCACTGTACTGTGCTGTCGTGCCATGCTTCCAAAAAATTATACAATGTCATATTGACATTCATTCTCAAATAATCATAATGATTGTCTGTGAATTAATGTCAAATGCATGGTTGTAAAAGATGCCTGCTTATTCTGTCAGCTACCTTCAAATAGTAATATATTTTAAATATGGAGACCCCATCACAGTAGTCAGTCTGACGTGGCACAACTGATGATCTATAAATGCACACTATTGGTCCACGGCACAGAGATTGTCAAACATTGGTTTAGAGTATATATATTATAATTATTTAATATTTAATATATGTCATATAATCCATTTACATTTTCAAAAATATATAAATGAAATATTTAATCTATTTATCTAACAACGTTTATTTATAATAAAATTTTACAGAATAAAAAGAAAAGCGATGGCCAGTGGATCAGATGATAGCAATAATTCTCAAAATATAGCGATATTGGAGAGAAGAAAAAGAATGGTAATATATATATATATATATATATATATATATTTTAATTTAACTGATTTTCAGTTTAGTATTTTCCCTTTAAAATATATAACTTTGTACTTTAAAATAAATTTTATTTAATTTTTTTTTATATAGAGAGAAGAATATGATAATGAAAGGAATAATAGAGCACTTCCAATGGATCCCAATCTTTTACATCTATGGGATCCAATAGTGGTTCCAGCACAATTTTCACCATCACCATCAACTTCAGATAGCAGTTCATCAGATACATCGGATAGAATTGGAAACACTAATTGGTGTCAATGTGGAAAATGTAACATTATGCCCACTGCTTTAGAGTCAAGATGTTGTAAGGAAATAGAGAACATTGCAACTCGGATTTCAGAGGATTTAAATTGCATTTGCGAAGACGAATATTTTAACAGACTTAAAGAACGTCAATTCTTGATCGATCTTCACCGTTACCGGGCTGCTGATCGCAGGACACGTCAGAGACACGTCCAAGATCTGCAAGAGAGGTTAGTTATGTTTCTTTTTTTATTTATTTATTTTTTTGAATTCTTAAAATTATTTTTTTTTGCTTTTGATTATTATTGATATATATTTAAATTTTGTTTGTATAATTATATTAAAATAAATTTATTTACAATATTTAGTTATTTGAATTAAATACATTTTAATTCTTTAATTTTGTTAAAATAATTTTGGATTCTTTGTAATAAATATAATAATAATTTCAAATTTTTAAATTATAAATCTAAAATTATTTATATAATTTAAATAAGTATAATCACAATCTTTATAAACATATCCGTCTGTAAAAATAACATAATTTTTTTACATTTCATTATTTTTTTAACTTTTAATACAATAATTGATCATTTTAAATTTTTTTTAAATATATTATAATGTCCATGATTATTAAATGATTTTCTAATTTCGATGATGTTCAATTCATCAAAAAATATACATTATTATCCAAAAATATATAACTTTGAAAATATTTTATTTTTTATTAATATTTTTATTTATATTTTAAAAATATATGAAATCTAAATGTAATATTATTTTTTAGATAAAATAATGTTAATTAATATATTTATTTTTATTTTCAAAATTAATTTACACAATTAATTTAAAAATTTAGTTCATATTAAGATTTAAATGTAATATTAAACAATTTTATGTAATTTATTGAATTATATTTAATAAATATTTTTTGAATGTTAATTAGTTTAATTTTAAAATTATATTTATTTCAAATTTACAAAAAAAGATTTTTTAAAAATTTACAATTGTTATATTCTCAATAAAGAATTCCATTATTTAAATAATATTTAGTTTTTGAATTATTACTGATCGTACTACTTACAATTTTTTTATTTTTTATTTAATTTTTAAGAATAAATTGAAATTAAATATTTATTAACATGATTATAAAAAAAAATATTAATCAACTGAATAATTTATAAATATTATAAAATGTATTTATCTTATATAAAGTTCAATTTTTTTTTAAATGATATTTTATGCTTAGTAGCAGTGACATTTTTTTTATAAACTAGATGATGCTAGATTTTTTTTTTTTCAATTGAATAAATTGACCGACAATTTTGATGAACATAAAATGTGCTGGATGATGAGATTTACATTCATGCTTTTAAAATTAAGATCATAAATAGATCGCCATAAAAAGAATAATTGAAATAATTTCTAAAAATTTTAAAAATTTATTTTTATATTGTATTATGTGTACATGTTTTGAGTACTGATTTGTGCAAATATTTTGGGTACATTTCATATTATATCTACATGCTACAAAATTTACTACATCCCTGACAAACATAATATACGTGAAATGCGCACCGTAAATAGGATGATTTTTAATTAACACAAAGCGAAGCAAAAGCTATATAACTCTGATATTTATTCACAAATGTTAACCTAGATAAGCATTTGAAAAAAAAAATCCATAATTTCTCCTAACTTTGCAAATTATTCTAGTGATAAACCGAAATTTTTAAAATTTAATTTTTTTATTTGATCTCATGAAAAAAAAATAACAGTTAAAAGCTCCATAACTAACGCCGTCATCGCTGGGCTTAATATAAATGTTTATTGCGATTTATCATTTATCAGTATGTAAGTAATGTATATTCAGGGATTGCTGAAATATATTATTCTTCTGATATAACTATGTATAATTTTTTATAAACAAATAATTGATTAGAAAATGCTAATTGATAATTTTATGTATGTCATAAAAAACGTTCAAATGATCATACAAATAACATGTAAACTTTTGTGTATTTATAAATTAGGAACTAAATTGATAAACTATTTGTCACGTGTGTTTTTTGGTGCTTCGCGATGTTTAAACGATTTTTGCCTTGAAAAATAAAAAAACAAATTAGTTTAATTAAAAATTTAGATTACACAAACTTCCAATAAAAAGACTAATTGGTTATAAATTTTTGTTTATTCACATTCCACAAAAAATATAGTTTTTTAATAATACAGTAAATATACACAACAAAATAGAAATTAAAATGTTGAAATTTTTTTTTGGTGATAAAATATACAAAAAAATAATATTTTTGAAAACATCAAACATATAAAGGTATATAGTATGTTATCATTTATTAAACCCCAAAGAAAAAAATGGATATATGAACTAGAAAATTAATTATCATTTCCTCTAAAAAGCCTTTTTCTTGAGAGTCGAGAACGATGTGAATCAATTAATTGCGATGTTGTTGGTCTTTGCACATGTGCTATATTTGGTGGTAAACGTGCAACTTGTGAATGAAAGTCATATTTCAATTCGCCATTGACTATCTGTAAAATGTCAAACATGATTGGCTGAATGAAATCATTATTTCTATTTTCATACACCGCTTTAACGTGCCACTGCTTACTCATTTTTGAGTAAAAGGGTTTGAATCTTTCTTCTCCTTTTTGACGACTTGCTCTTGTTGGTCTTTTAACAACAGCTTGAGGACGATCCACATTTGCGTTATGTGACATGACTGCCAACTGTGTTCTAGCATTCATCCCATCCATCGAAAAATGCACCCTCTTGGGACGATATTTCAGGACCATACTGTGAAATACTTCTATCTCTCCAGTATGACAGTAGTCCTTCAGGTAAACAAGATCTTTTTCAATGAGTGGGTCCTCAATGAATTTACACAGTTCAGCATATGCCATAGATTTTTTGTCAAGCCATGGACCCTCTGCAATTTCTTCTGGTGTAAGTTCCTTGTGAAGACATTGCTTAACAACGGTTTCATTGTCCCAAGAGTGAACATTCAGAACATGATGTAATACAGACCGCCAAAGTTCACTTAATATTATTTTGTCCCCTTTGCAGTATGCAGCACTATACCAGAGATGGTTGGAAATTAGAGGAACCCAATGTTGTAGTGATTTGTTTTCTCTTGTTTTTGCTAAAGAAAACAATTTTTTTTCAGACTTTTGTTATAATGCCACAAATCAAATTGGTGACGGATTTCTTTGTAGTCTTCTCTCATGATTTTTCGAATTGAGACGTGACGGTCAGTGGCAATTGTCATTATATCTAGACCTTGTGCGATAACATTGGTTACACTTCTTCGGAATGCTTTTGCTTCCATTGCAACCGATGACGTTGTTTCGGACACCTGTATGATGTTGAAATCTATTATTTTTTTGGTAGTATCCTCCATTAAAGTATACGTACAGTACTTGGCTGAAAAACCCGGACTGTCGCATTGGCCGTCACCCATCACTGTAACATATTTTCCTTTAAAGCTGTTTATTATATCTTGTCTCTGCAGTATCCACGCTCTTTCTATAGCTGGAAAAAAGTAACGATTTTGAAATTTGTAGTAACTTGTTTCGGATAGGAATGGAATGTTCATTATGTTGAAAAAATCATCAATTTTACTGTAATGGTTGCCAGACAGTAGTATTGTTGCACAAGTCATAATATTCCCAATGGCTTTTTTTCCAAAATATGGCTGGCTGTCCCAAAATTTGAATTTATGTCCAGCAGTGCATTCTGTGTATAAAGTAATGTTTGTTCCAGTCACTGTTTTTAGAATTTGTTCTAAAGGCGAATTGCAATTCCCACCATAGGAGCACTTTATCAACTTTAAAAGTTCGTCAAGACATGATTCAAACACAATAAATTTGCGTTCTGTTTGTGCTTTTTTAGATATTTCAGAATTGAGATTTTTTTTCTTCTTCTGAAGACGGTGATGAATCTGATTTAGGAACATAGGAAGTGTCTTTATCGTCAACATGTTCAGAAGTTGCAGATTCTTCCAATGGATTTATACTTTCACCTAATGCACTGGTATCTAGTAATTGAAATTCTTCTTCCATGCTGTGGCTTACAATAGGTGATGGTTGTTCAGGTATGATTATTCTGGGTATTCTAGATTCCACTACATTGATCGGTGTGAGAGTTGACCTCAAGTACTGTTTTGTAATTTGCCTTGGTGTGGACATAATTGGTAATGTAAAAATTGATTCCTCTTCCTCAAAAATTTTTTGATATGAGGCAATTTCAGACATAAAAAAGTCATAAGTACCAGTCCATGTACCGATTGACCGAGTTTGTATTAAATTTTTTGTTGTAGTTCCGACATTATGTTTAATTCCTTTGTCTTTCTTCTTTATCATTCTAGGCGAACGTCTTAACATCTGCTGATCCATTACATGACTTCCTTTTCCTACAATAATTTTTGAGGGTGTTTTGGGAAGAATTTTGGCAAACATAGTACGTGACTTTGGTAACAAATGAGGATTTTCATCTTGAATTTGAAGTGCAGTAGATGGACGTTCTACGGAAATATCATGTCTCTGAATATGTGACATTACAGATAAATCAGTTTCAAAGCTATCCATACTAGACAGTGTGCTACTGTAATGGTGATCAACTTGCCAAGATGGAAGCGATGGTTCAGGAGTTGTTTCCATTATTTCTTCACTGTCGCTTTGGATTACATCGACACGTGAAGATGAGACATTTACTGTTTCTCTACTAAAAATTGAAGTTGACGGTTGATCGTTATCGACAATTACATTGGATGTTGGTACCTCATGTACTTGCAAACTTGGAACAGCGTCCTTTTTGAGTGTTTTTCGTGAACCGATCATCATATAACTGTCATTTGTAAAATGTTTTGAACATATACGATAATTAACAGTACTTTTTGGCATCATAATCTTTTGTACTGTTGTTTCTGGATTTGGCAATGCTTGTCCTGAAATTTCTAGCCATTTTCTTATCCTATTGGGTGATCTAGGAAAACAATGTAGACTGACGTCTGATGTTTTCGATCTATTGTCATGTTTTGATGAACATCCCTTTACAAAACATTTAGGCATCTATAAATAAATAAAAAAAAGGAATATTATAATTGTTGTTCTTATACTTTGAATATATTTCAAAATTTAAATTATATTTTTTGATAACGAAAATATTTTTATAAAAATTATTTATTCTTCATATATCTATAAATAAATAATTTTAAAAATTAAAATAAAAAAAATTATTTTGACAATGAGAAATAAACATTAATATACATTGTGTATTTGAAAATAATCATTTTCTATGTAAAACAATATTGACAATCATTGTTACATATTTTTATTTTATTCTAAACAATAAAATATAATGTTCTTTTTATATAAATATGTAATGTGATAATTTGGTTATAAACTTTATTTAACATGTAAAAAAAAAATTAAATAATAATTTTTACAATAATTACCTTGTAAATTCAGACGAGATCAGGATTTTCACTCAAAAAGACAATGAAATTTCGAAAAAATTTCTATTTAATCTGAATAAAAAAATGAAATAAAATTTAGATATATTGTAGAAACAATTTAATCATAATTTTAATAGTCTGATTTTGAAATTAAATAATCAATATTATTTTATTAAATTTTTTTAAAAAGATTTTTAATGCATGTGTGTGTATGTGTATGTGTGTGTGACGGTCTATGTTTGTTATTTAAAAAAAAAAATTCTAGTCTATATGCGAGGCACTATCTTTCATTGTATATTGCTTTATTATTTATGTATATGGGAATGATGGTGTGTCTAATTTATTTCTCTATTTTTTGTGAATTATGTACGTTTTGGATTATTTATATGAATTGTTAAATGTTGTATTTTTTATCATTTTTAATGCTATCTATGAAATCTGATATTTTTTTATTTTTTTAATAATTTTTAATTTTTAAAGGATAAGGATTTTTTTTTAAATGAAATAATTTTTAAATGTAATAAGAGTATCAATTATATATTAATGCTCAAAATTAATTATTTTAATATATATAATTTTTTTAATATTTAAATTTATTTATAATTTGTTATATATGTGGGTGTGTTGTATAATGTGTCATTACTTATTCAAATATGTATGTCAGTATTTGATTCAAAATATATTATATGTATGTCTATATTTTTTTTAGTTGTAATATTTTTAGACAGTGTATAGCTCTGTTTATTTTTTTGAATTTAATTTGGTGTGTGTATCGAAATATGTTTACCAGAATTTTTTATTAATGAACTACATATATTTTTTAAAAAAAAATTATGTCAATATGTTTATTTATTTTTTTAAATTTTTATAAATTTTATTTTTTTTATACTTTCTTAAAGTTTTAAAATAATGGCTTTTGTTGTGGATCAATTATATTAATTAAACTGATAATGTTTTTTATTTTTTTCGTTAGTCTTTTAATGTTAATTATTTTTCAAATCGTTTTAATCATGTTTGAGGATAACTTTATATTTTATCAAATCTAAATATATGTATGTATGTGTCTTGATCGAAATTTCTGTTATTATATGTACACTAAAATATCAAAAATGTATATCAAGATTTCATTATGTGATGTCACAGTGAAAAATAGTATAATTATAATTTAAGATCTATTGCTCTTTCATATCTTGTTATTCTAAGTTTTAATTTAAAATTTGGATGTATAAATTTGAATGTCTTAGAACTTGGAACATCGAAAACAGAATTTATGTTTACCTGATAAATTACTTTCTCCAACGGTGTGTCCGGTCCACGGCGTCATCCTTACTTGTGGGATATTCTCTTCCCCAACAGGAAATGGCAAAGAGCCCAGCAAAGCTGGTCACATGATCCCTCCTAGGCTCCGCCTACCCCAGTCATTCGACCGACGTTAAGGAGGAATATTTGCATAGGAGAAACCATATGGTACCGTGGTGACTGTAGTTAAAGAAAATAAATTATCAGACCTGATTAAAAAAACCAGGGCGGGCCGTGGACCGGACACACCGTTGGAGAAAGTAATTTATCAGGTAAACATAAATTCTGTTTTCTCCAACATAGGTGTGTCCGGTCCACGGCGTCATCCTTACTTGTGGGAACCAATACCAAAGCTTTAGGACACGGATGAAGGGAGGGAGCAAATCAGGTCACCTAAATGGAAGGCACCACGGCTTGCAAAACCTTTCTCCCAAAAATAGCCTCAGAAGAAGCAAAAGTATCAAACTTGTAAAATTTGGTAAAAGTGTGCAGTGAAGACCAAGTCGCTGCCCTACATATCTGATCAACAGAAGCCTCGTTCTTGAAGGCCCATGTGGAAGCCACAGCCCTAGTGGAATGAGCTGTGATTCTTTCGGGAGGCTGCCGTCCGGCAGTCTCGTAAGCCAATCTGATGATGCTTTTAATCCAAAAAGAGAGAGAGGTAGAAGTTGCTTTTTGACCTCTCCTTTTACCTGAATAAACAACAAACAAGGAAGATGTTTGTCTAAAATCCTTTGTAGCATCTAAATAGAATTTTAGAGCGCGAACAACATCCAAATTGTGCAACAAACGTTCCTTCTTTGAAACTGGTTTCGGACACAGAGAAGGTACGATAATCTCCTGGTTAATGTTTTTGTTAGAAACAACTTTTGGAAGAAAACCAGGTTTAGTACGTAAAACCACCTTATCTGCATGGAACACCAGATAAGGAGGAGAACACTGCAGAGCAGATAATTCTGAAACTCTTCTAGCAGAAGAAATTGCAACTAAAAACAAAACTTTCCAAGATAATAACTTAATATCAACGGAATGCAAGGGTTCAA
This sequence comes from Bombina bombina, assembly GCF_027579735.1. Taxonomy (NCBI): domain Eukaryota; kingdom Metazoa; phylum Chordata; class Amphibia; order Anura; family Bombinatoridae; genus Bombina; species Bombina bombina. Next base: position 813,448,376 of record NC_069502.1, on the reverse strand, counting down.
ACGGAACCCCCTGAAGAACTGAAAGAACTAAATTGAGACTCCAAGGAGGAGTCAAAGGTTTGTAAATAGGCTTAATTCTAACCAGAGCCTGAACAAAGGCTTGAACATCTGGCACAGCGGCCAGCTTTTTGTGAAGTAACACAGACAAGGCAGAAATCTGTCCCTTCAGGGAACTTGCAGATAATCCTTTTTCCAATCCTTCTTGAAGGAAGGATAGAATCCTAGGAATCCTAACCTTGTCCCAAGGGAATCCTTTAGATTCACACCAACAGATATATTTTTTCCAAATTTTGTGGTAAATCTTTCTAGTTACAGGCTTTCTGGCCTGAACAAGAGTATCGATAACAGAATCTGAGAATCCTCGCTTCGATAAGATCAAGCGTTCAATCTCCAAGCAGTCAGCTGGAGTGAAACCAGATTCGGATGTTCGAACGGACCCTGAACAAGAAGGTCTCGTCTCAAAGGTAGCTTCCAAGGAGGAGCCGATGACATATTCACCAGATCTGCGTACCAAGTCCTGCGTGGCCACGCAGGAGCTATCAAGATCACCGACGCCCTCTCCTGATTGATCCTGGCTACCAGCCTGGGGATGAGAGGAAACGGCGGGAACACATAAGCTAGTTTGAAGGTCCAAGGTGCTACTAGTGCATCCACTAGAGCCGCCTTGGGATCCCTGGATCTGGACCCGTAGCAAGGAACTTTGAAGTTCTGACGAGAGGCCATCAGATCCATGTCTGGAATGCCCCACAGCTGAGTGACTTGGGCAAAGATTTCCGGATGGAGTTCCCACTCCCCCGGATGCAATGTCTGACGACTCAGAAAATCCGCTTCCCAATTTTCCACTCCTGGGATGTGGATAGCAGACAGGTGGCAGGAGTGAGACTCCGCCCATAGAATGATTTTGGTCACTTCTTCCATCGCCAGGGAACTCCTTGTTCCCCCCTGATGGTTGATGTACGCAACAGTTGTCATGTTGTCTGATTGAAACCGTATGAACTTGGCCCTCGCTAGCTGAGGCCAAGCCTTGAGAGCATTGAATATCGCTCTCAGTTCCAGAATATTTATCGGTAGAAGAGATTCTTCCCGAGACCAAAGACCCTGAGCTTTCAGGGATCCCCAGACCGCGCCCCAGCCCATCAGACTGGCGTCGGTCGTGACAATGACCCACTCTGGTCTGCGGAATGTCATCCCTCGTGACAGGTTGTCCAGGGACAGCCACCAACGGAGTGAGTCTCTGGTCCTCTGATTTACTTGTATCTTCGGAGACAAGTCTGTATAGTCCCCATTCCACTGACTGAGCATGCACAGTTGTAATGGTCTTAGATGAATGCGTGCAAAAGGAACTATGTCCATTGCCGCTACCATCAACCCGATCACTTCCATGCACTGAGCTATGGAAGGAAGAGGAACGGAATGGAGTATCCGACAAGAGTCTAGAAGTTTTGTTTTTCTGGCCTCTGTCAGAAAAATCCTCATTTCTAAGGAGTCTATTATTGTTCCCAAGAAGGGAACCCTTGTTGACGGAGATAGAGAACTCTTTTCCACGTTCACTTTCCATCCGTGAGATCTGAGAAAGGCCAGGACAATGTCCGTGTGAGCCTTTGCTTGAGGAAGGGACGACGCTTGAATCAGAATGTCGTCCAAGTAAGGTACTACAGCAATGCCCCTTGGTCTTAGCACAGCTAGAAGGGACCCTAGTACCTTTGTGAAAATCCTTGGAGCAGTGGCTAATCCGAAAGGAAGCGCCACGAACTGGTAATGTTTGTCCAGGAATGCGAACCTCAGGAACCGATGATGTTCCTTGTGGATAGGAATATGTAGATACGCATCCTTTAAATCCACCGTGGTCATGAATTGACCTTCCTGGATGGAAGGAAGAATAGTTCGAATGGTTTCCATCTTGAACGATGGAACCTTGAGAAACTTGTTTAAGATCTTGAGATCTAAGATTGGTCTGAACGTTCCCTCTTTTTTGGGAACTATAAACAGATTGGAGTAGAACCCCATCCCTTGTTCTCTTAATGGAACGGGATGAATCACTCCCATTTTTAACAGGTCTTCTACACAATGTAAGAATGCCTGTCTTTTTATGTGGTCTGAAGACAACTGAGACCTGTGGAACCTCCCCCTTGGGGGAAGTCCCTTGAATTCCAGAAGATAACCTTGGGAGACTATTTCTAGCGCCCAAGGATCCAGAACATCTCTTGCCCAAGCCTGAGCGAAGAGAGAGAGTCTGCCCCCCACCAGATCCGGTCCCGGATCGGGGGCTAACATTTCATGCTGTCTTGGTAGCAGTGGCAGGTTTCTTGGCCTGCTTTCCCTTGTTCCAGCCTTGCATTGGTCTCCAAGCTGGCTTGGCTTGAGAAGTATTACCCTCTTGCTTAGAGGACGTAGCACTTTGGGCTGGTCCGTTTCTACGAAAGGGACGAAAATTAGGTTTATTTTTTGCCTTGAAAGGCCGATCCTGAGGAAGGGCGTGGCCCTTACCCCCAGTGATATCCGAGATAATCTCTTTCAAGTCAGGGCCAAACAGCGTTTTCCCCTTGAAAGGAATGTTAAGTAGCTTGTTCTTGGAAGACGCATCAGCCAACCAAGATTTCAACCAAAGCGCTCTGCGCGCCACAATAGCAAACCCAGAATTCTTAGCCGCTAACCTAGCCAATTGCAAGGTGGCGTCTAGGGTGAAAGAATTAGCCAATTTGAGAGCATTGATTCTGTCCATAATCTCCTCATAAGGAGGAGAATCACTGTCGACCGCCTTTATCAGCTCATCGAACCAGAAACATGCGGCTGTAGCGACAGGGACAATGCATGAAATTGGTTGTAGAAGGTAACCCTGCTGAACAAACATCTTTTTAAGCAAACCTTCTAATTTTTTATCCATAGGATCTTTGAAAGCACAACTATCCTCTAGGGGTATAGTGGTGCGTTTGTTTAAAGTGGAAACCGCTCCCTCGACCTTGGGGACTGTCTGCCATAAGTCCTTTCTGGGGTCGACCATAGGAAACAATTTTTTAAATATGGGGGGAGGGACGAAAGGAATACCGGGCCTTTCCCATTCTTTATTAACAATGTCCGCCACCCGCTTGGGTATAGGAAAAGCTTCTGGGAGCCCCGGCACCTCTAGGAACTTGTCCATTTTACATAGTTTCTCTGGGATGACCAACTTGTCACAATCATCCAGAGTGGATAATACCTCCTTAAGCAGAATGCGGAGATGTTCCAACTTAAATTTAAATGCAATCACATCAGGTTCAGCTTGTTGAGAAATGTTCCCTGAATCAGTAATTTCTCCCTCAGACAAAACCTCCCTGGCCCCATCAGACTGAGTTAGGGGCCCTTCAGAAATATTAATATCAGCGTCGTCATGCTCTTCAGTATCTAAAACAGAGCAGTCGCGCTTACGCTGATAAGTGTTCATTTTGGCTAAAATGTTTTTGACAGAATTATCCATTACAGCCGTTAATTGTTGCATAGTAAGGAGTATTGGCGCGCTAGATGTACTAGGGGCCTCCTGTGTGGGCAAGACTCGTGTAGACGAAGGAGGGAATGATGCAGTACCATGCTTACTCCCCTCACTTGAGGAATCATCTTGGGCATCATTGTCATTGTCACATAAATCACATTTATTTAAATGAATAGGAATTCTGGCTTCCCCACATTCAGAACATAGTCTATCTGGTAGTTCAGACATGTTAAACAGGCATAAACTTGATAACAAGTACAAAAAACGTTTTAAAATAAAACCGTTACTGTCACTTTAAATTTTAAACTGAACACACTTTATTACTGCAAATGCGAAAAAACATGAAGGAATTGTTCAAAATTCACCAAATTTTCACCACAGTGTCTTAAAGCCTTAAAAGTATTGCACACCAAATTTGGAAGCTTTAACCCTTAAAATAACGGAACCGGAGCCGTTTTGAACTTTAACCCCTTTACAGTCCCTGGTATCTGCTTCGCTGAGACCCAACCAAGCCCCAAGGGGAATACGATACCAAATGACGCCTTCAGAAAGTCTTTTCTAAGTATCAGAGCTCCTCTCACATGCGACTGCATGCCATGCCTCTCAAAAACAAGTGCGCAACACCGGCGCGAAAATGAGGCTCTGCCTATGCTTTGGGAAAGCCCCTAAAGAATAAGGTGTCTAAAACAGTGCCTGCCGATATTATTATATCAAAATACCCAGATAAAATGATTCCTCAAGGCTAAATATGTGTTAATAATCAATCGATTTAGCCCAAAAAAAGTCTACAGTCTTAATAAGCCCTTTTGAAGCCCTTATTTACAATCGTAATAAACATGGCTTACCGGATCCCAGAGGGAAAATGACAGCTTCCAGCATTACATCGTCTTGTTAGAATGTGTCATACCTCAAGCAGCAAGAGACTGCTCACTGTTCCCCCAACTGAAGTTAATTGCTCTCAACAGTCCTGTGTGGAACAGCCATGGATTTTAGTGACGGTTGCTAAAATCATTTTCCTCATACAAACAGAAATCTTCATCTCTTTTCTGTTTCTGAGTAAATAGTACATACCAGCACTATTTCAAAATAACAAACTCTTGATTGAATAATAAAAACTACAGTTAAACACTAAAAAACTCTAAGCCATCTCCGTGGAGATGTTGCCTGTACAACGGCAAAGAGAATGACTGGGGTAGGCGGAGCCTAGGAGGGATCATGTGACCAGCTTTGCTGGGCTCTTTGCCATTTCCTGTTGGGGAAGAGAATATCCCACAAGTAAGGATGACGCCGTGGACCGGACACACCTATGTTGGAGAAATATATTACAGCAATACTACAGAAATACATTTTTTTTTATTTTATGTTAATCAGGGTACAGTTCACCACAAAAATGTATCCACTTTAAATTATTAGAAATGATACTTTTAACCGGCGATAGTGTATTAAATTGGTTAAAAGAAGCTCGTTTACTCCAATTGCAGCATTTTAAATAGATGATTTAGCCTGTGTTTTATCGCCACCTACACTGCACCAATTAATACTGATGTATAGGCTATTGAATACATTTTAAGTTTATTTCATTTTTAAGATTATACTCTTCAGAAATAAATTTTTTAGTCTAAAATTATTAAAAAAAAAAAAATACTAATTGAAGTGAAGTTAAAAATTAAGGGAAAATAAAAAATAACCAATAAAAATCCTTACTTTATTTTAATATCTAATTAGTATAAATTATTAAAATTAATGACATTTAAATTAATGTCAAATTTGGTAAATATTTAAATTTTTTGATTCAACTTATACTAATGAGCATGTGCAATAATAATTGTGTATGCATTTGTGAATCTATGATTTTTGTAACATGATAATTTTATGATTTTCAGATTGGCTGATGGCTATCACATGGTACAAAGGCAGTGTATAAAGACATAACTTCAAATTATAAAAAAAAAATTGTATTAATAAATAATTGGTATAGCATTTTCTTGTTTTATTTTAATCGGTTATTCTTTATTAATACTGTATTGAAATTTCATTCAAACAATAATTGTCATTTGATTTATGTAATTGAAAACGATGTTTATATAAATGAAATTTTTTAGTTTGAAAATTAAAGCTTTGAAACATGGTTGAATGCCTCTTTAATTCTATGTAAAGTGAGAGCGAAAACATGAATTGTTTGTATTTAAAAATAATAAAAATAACTTTATTTAACCATTTATATGTTTTAAAAAAGCAACAGTTATAATGTTAGACATTTTATATTTGTAATTAGATAGTTTCAAAAATTGTGCTGACTGACCCTTAAACTCATATTATAGACTAATTTTTCAATTAGCATCAGTGTTTGTTTAATTAGATCTTTATATAGCCCATGTTTTTTAGAAACTAGAAAAAATAAAAGTTTATTGAAATTTAAAAATAACAATTTTCTAATTATTGGAATACTAAAAAATAAAAAAAGTTTTATGTGAATACAGTTATCTACATTTTAAAGAATGATCCTGTATTTTTAGAATGTATTTGCAATATCAACATAAGGTCAAGGGTGGAGTGTCTTATTTGACACTTGCATTGTACTTTCAAACTACCTTTTCAACAAATCTGAACTAAAACCTAATTTATTTTGTAATTATCTTTATAAGGTAATTTTATATCAGTATTTTTGCATTTTATTATTTATTGTAGTGTCTATTACATGCAGATATATGTAAATGAGTGTATAATGTGAGTTAAATTCATTGAATTGGATAAACATTAATTCTAAGAAATCATTCCTCAATACTGGTTGAGTTTAACTGCATGAGCTCAATGCTATCTATATGAAACATGAGAACTAATAGCCTATAGTGTTCAAAATTTATTGAGTTGATAGTCATTCTTCAAGTTATATAAAATTAGCATATGAACATCTTAGTTTTCTATTTCAAATAAGAATAACAAGATAACAAACATAAATAGTTTAAAAAATTCTATTGTTAAATTTATTTTAATTGCATGCCCTTTTTAAATCTTGAAAAGAAGATTTGTACTCGACTCTCCCTTTAAAATAACAAAGCTCTATTTCAAACTAATCTACTCTTGTAATTCATTAAAAAGATTGTCTACTCAGGTTTTACTTTTGACCTTTTCAAAGAATATAATCAAGATTTAAACTAAGGAGCCTACATTTACAACAGTGTTACCATGACTACTATTTGCAAAAGACAGATGTTGGGAGGCCACTAGAGAGAATGAAAAGCTAATCACTAGATTGTGTGATAAGATGTTTTAGAAATGAAAGAAATGTAACAAACAAAATAACCATTTAAAGCTGAAACAGACAAAGGAGACAAAGTGAAAGAGAAATAGAAATATAGAAACATACGGCTAGATTTAGAGTTTTGTCGGTAACGACCTGAAAAGCTAACGCCGGCGTTTTTCTGGCCGCACCATAAAAATAACTCTGGTATTGAGAGTCCACATAAAGGCTGCGTTAGGCTCCAAAAAAGGAGCGTAGAGCATATTTAACGCACCTTCAACTCTCGATACCAGAGTTGCTTACGCAAGCGGCCAGCCTCAAAAACGTGCTCGTGCACGATTCCCCCATAGAAAACAATGGGGCACCTGCAAAAAAGCCGCGTTCAGCTCCTAACGCAGCCCCATTGTTTGCTATGGGGAAACACTTCCTACGTCTGCACCTAACACTCTAACATGTACCCCGAGTCTAAACACCCCTAACCTTACACTTATTAACCTCTAATCTGCCGCCCCCGCTATCGCTGACCCCTGCATATTATTATTATCTCCTAATCTGCCGCTCCGTAAACCGCCGCTACTTACATTATCCCTATGTACCCCTAATCTGCTGCCCTAACATCGCCGACCCCTATATTATATTTATTAACCCCTAATCTGCCCCCCACAACGTCGCCTCCACCTGCCTACACTTATTAACCCCTAATCTGCCGACCGGACCGCACCGCTATTATTATAAAGTTATTAACCCCTAATCCGCCTCACTAACCCTATAATAAATAGTATTAACCCCTAATCTGCCCTCCCTAACATCGCCGACACCTAACTTCAATTATTAACCCCTAATCTGACGACTGGAGCTCACCGCTATTCTAATAAATGTATTAACCCCTAAAGCTAAGTCTAACCCTAACACTAACACCCCCCTAAATTAAATATAATTTTAATCTAACGAAATTAATTCACTCTTATTAAATAAATTATTCCTATTTAAAGCTAAATACTTACCTGTAAAATAAATCCTAATATAGCTACAATATAAATTATAATTATATTATAGCTATTTTAGGATTAATATTTATTTTACAGGCAACTTTGTATTTATTTTAACCAGGTACAATAGCTATTAAATAGTTAAGAACTATTTAATAGCTAAAATAGTTAAAATAATTACAAAATTACCTGTAAAATAAATCCTAACCTAAGTTACAATTAAACCTAACACTACACTATCAATAAATTAATTAAATAAAATACATACAATTACCTACAATTAAACCTAACACTACACTATCAATAAATTAATTAAATACAATACCTACAAATAACTACAATGAAATAAACTAACTAAAGTACAAAAAATAAAAAAGAACTAAGTTACAAAAAATAAAAAAATATTTACAAACATAAGAAAAATATTACAACAATTTTAAACTAATTACACCTACTCTAAGCCCCCTAATAAAATAACAAAGCCCCCCAAAATAAAAAAATGCCCTACCCTATTCTAGATCTAGGAATGACGGTTCCTTTAAATGACGTCATCCAAGATGGCGTCCCTCGAATTCCGATTGGCTTATAGGATTCTATCAGCCAATCGGAATTAAGGTAGGAATATTCTGATTGGCTGATGGAATCAGCCAATCAGAATCAAGTTCAATCCGATTGGCTGATCCAATCAGCCAATCGGATTGAACTTGATTCTGATTGGCTGATTCCATCAGCCAATCAGAATATTCCTACCTTAATTCCGATTGGCTGATAGAATCCTATCAGCCAATCGGAATTCGAGGGACGCCATCTTGGATGACGTCATTTAAAGGAACCGTCATTCGTCATTCAGTCGTCGGCCAGGATGGATGTTCCGCGTCGGAGGTCTTCAGGATCCTGCCGCTCCGCTCCGGATGGATGACTATAGAAGATCCCGCTTGGATGAAGACTTCAATCGGATGGAAGACCTCTTCTGCCCCGCTTGGATGAAGACTTCTACCGGATGGAGGACCTCTTCTTGCTCCGCTTGGATCAAGACTTCGGACCCTCTTCTGGACCGATCGCTGAACCCGGTGAGGTGAAGACAAGGTAGGGAGATCTTCAGGGGCTTAGTGTTAGGTTTATTTAAGGGGGGTTTGGGTTAGATTAGGGGTATGTGGGTGGTGGGTTGTAATGTTGGGGGGGTATTGTATGTTTTTTTTTACAGGCAAAAGAGCTGAACTTCTTGGGGCATGCCCCGCAAAGGGCCCTGTTCAGGGCTGGTAAGGTAAAAGAGCTTTGAACTTTAGTAATCTAGAATAGGGTAGGGCATTTTTTTATTTTGGGGGGCTTTGTTATTTTATTAGGGGGCTTAGAGTAGGTGTAATTAGTTTAAAATATTTTTCTTATGTTTGTAAATATTTTTTTATTTTTTGTAACTTAGTTCTTTTTTATTTTTTGTACTTTAGTTAGTTTATTTCATTGTAGTTATTTGTAGGTATTGTATTTAATTAATTTATTGATAGTGTAGTGTTAGGTTTAATTGTAGGTAATTGTAGGTATTTTATTTAATTAATTTAATGATAGTATAGTGTTAGGTTTAATTGTAACTTAGGTTAGGATTTATTTTACAGGTAAATTTGTAATTATTTTAACTATTTTAGCTATTAAATATTTCTTAACTATTTAATAGCTATTGTACCTGGTTAAAATAAATACAAAGTTACCTGTAAAATAAATATTAATCCTAAAATAGCTATAATATAATTATAATTTATATTGTAGCTATATTAGGATTTATTTTACAGGTAAATATTTAGCTTTAAATAGGAATAATTTATTTAATAAGAGTTAATTAATTTCGTTAGATTAAAATTATATTTAATTTAGGGGGTGTTAGTGTTAGGGTTAGACTTAGCTTTAGGGGTTAATACATTTATTAGAATAGCGGTGAGCTCCAGTCGGCAGATTAGGGGTTAATAATTGAAGTTAGGTGTCGGCGATGTTAGGGAGGGCAGATTAGGGGTTAATACTATTTATTATAGGGTTAGTGAGGCGGATTAGGGGTTAATAACTTTATAATAATAGCGGTGCGGTCCGCTCGGCAGATTAGGGGTTAATAAAAGTAGGCAGGTGGAGGCGACGTTGAGGGGGGCAGATTAGGGGTTAATAAATATAATATAGGGGTCGGCGGTGTTAGGGGCAGCAGATTAGGGGTACATAGCTATAATGTAGGTGGCGGCGCTTTGCGGTCGGCAGATTAGGGGTTAATTATTGTAGGTAGCTGGCTGCGACGTTGTGGGGGGCAGGTTAGGGGGTAATAAATATAATATAGGGGTCGGCGGTGTTAGGGGCAGCAGATTAGGGGTACATAAGTATAACGTAGGTGGTGGTCAGCAGATTAGGGGTTAAAAAAATTAAATTGAGTTGCGGCGATGTGGGGGGACCTCGGTTTAGGGGTACATAGGTAGTTTATGGGTGTTAGTGTACTTTAGAGTACAGTAGTTAAGAGCTTTATGAACCGGCGTTAGCCCAGAAAGCTCTTAACTACTGACTTTTTTGTGCGGCTGGAGTTTTGTCGTTAGAATTCTAACGCTCACTTCAACCACGACTCTAAATACCGGAGTTAGAAAAATCCCATTGAAAAGATAGGATACGCAATTTACGTAAGGGGATCTGCGGTATGGAAAAGTCGCGGCTGAAAAGTGAGCGTTAGACCCTTTTTTTAATGACTCCAAATACCGGAGGTAGCCTAAAAACGCTGGTTTTCACGGCTAACGCCAAACTCCACATCTAGGCCATAGACTTTGAAAAAATAAATAGAAACATTTTTACTTTTAGAATCAGATATATAATATATAATCCATTGATACTTATTTACAATGTTTTTTTAAAATTTTTAGATGCAAATATTAAAATTTATTTATTATTACTTATAAATAAGCTATTAATATGACATTTAATAATGGTTTTATTAAACGTGCTTTAAATAAAAAGTATCATTTCAAATTGTAGGACAATTATATTTTTTGAATGGAGACAAGCATTAAATTAAAATTTGATTGGTTTCTTTGATTATTTCGAATTGAAAATATTATTTTCTATTTCTATTTGACTGGGTAACTCATTTTGATAACCGTCAACATACAATAGTCGCCATTGCATTGCATAGTTTACTTGCAAATCAAAAATACTGTAATAATATAAATGTAATAATTTAACTGTTTTCGATACCCCAAACAATCACATTATACGTGATCTCAAAACTTTATTTTAAAATCATAATAACCATACTTATTTTAATTCAAAGTAGATCTCTTTCATTCATAATATAGACAATAAAGACTTTGACAAATATATACTCAATTTTTGACAAAGGAATCGCATTTTGTTAACCGTGACTATCTGTCATTCTTTTTAACATTTCTATCCGATATTGCATGAAATTTAAACCTACACTGTATAATATATTTAATTTGAATATGAGTTTCTTTCATCAAATGTTTTAAACATGTAAAAATATTAATTCAGAATGCTCGTTACTTCAAGGGGAATTATTTGCTAATAGCCTCGGTATCTATTAGTTATTTCAAGTTCAAGATAGATGCTTTTAAGATATTTAGATGCGTGATAAATTCTATATATGCTCGTTATTACTAGGGGTATTATCGCTGCTAAGCGCTCACATCTGACCTGCTAGAAAACGCTTGCACTTCTGTCACAATACAACTCTGTATGATACCCGCAACTTTCCAATTATACGTGATCTCCATAATTTGTTTTAAAATAACAATAAGCATACTTATTTTAATTAAAAGTAGATCTCTTTCATATATAATATAGTGAATAAAGTGTTTGCCAAATATATACTCTTTTATTTACAGGGAACCGCATTGTGAGAACCGTGACTATCTGTCATTCTTTTTAACATTTCTATCCGATATTGCATGAAATTTAAACCTACATTGTATAATATATTAAATTTGAATATGAGTTTCTTTCATCAAATGTTTTAAACATGTAAAAATATTAATTCAGAATGCTCATTACTTCAAGGGGGATTATTTGCTAGTAGCCTCGCTATCTATTAGTTATTTCAAGTTCAAGATAGATGTTTTTAAGATATTTCGATGCGCGAGTTATTCAATATATGCTCGTTATTACTAGGGGTATTATCGCTGCTAAGCGCTCACATCTTACCTGCTCGAGAACGCTGAAACATCTGTTGAGAATGCTCGATTATGGCGGTCTGCAGATGAAAAGGATGGTGACGTTTTGGATGACGCGCAAAAATAAAGCGCATGCGCAGTACGGCGGATTACGGCCATATTGATAACGCAGGTTATCAGGCACTATTGGTAACGGCGATCGAAAAAAGTAAGTGTGGGTTTGGAAATATATTAATTTTAGATAATGAATATATAGTAAACCATGAATAATTTTTAATTAAAGCATATTAACAATATGATTTATTAATATGTTATTTTAGTTTTAAATAAAGTTTTTTCAAAGGTTTAGTGTCCCTTTAATTCATTTGCAAATATAGCCAGAACTTATGATCTCACAAAAAATGATTTTTTTGCTTTCCTACAGATACACCACTTTATTAATAATTTACAAACTAAATATAATCCTAATTGGTCTTTGTGGATCTTAGATAGTGCCATTAAATTATATAAAAGTGGCAAGACATTAATCTCCATAGTTTATAATATGATTAATTCCTTCAAAAATGAAGAGTATTTGACGGGGATAAAAGACAAGTGGCAAAAAGAGTTTCCTAGTTTAACGATAGAGGAAATAAAACAATCTTTTAAAATAAGCAACAAATTTTGGGTGCCCACTAATTGGAGAGAATCGCACCTGAAATTGACTAGGAAAGTCTATATAACCAATGCCTGCTTAACCAGATGGTACGGATCCAATCTAGCAAGTCCCAAGTGCAGTGCAAAGAAGGCAGATATTACTCATTATTTCTGGCTGTGTCCAAAGATCTGTCAGTTATGGAGGCAAATTAATTATTTAAGAGGAAGCTCCTTATAGAGTTTGATATTCAAATTTTTCATGTCTTTTTTCTAGTAAAATATTCAGAAAAGCATAAAGAAAACGATTTAATCAATACAATAATTTTTTTGACTAGGAATCTAATTCTTAAGGATTGGAAAGTAGCGAAAGCACCCAAATTGGTGGCCTGCAAAAATAGATTATTCAAACAGTGTATGTCACAACAGTATTCCTTACGAGATCTATCTAATTTTCAACTAGCAAAATTTTTTAATAAATTGAAAAACTTAATTTTTTCATTACCTGTGAATGTGCAAATACAACTGATAGCCCCTCTTAGGAATACAGAATATGTTATGATTAATATTATGGCTGGCTTATTTCCTCAAAGCTGGGGCAGAACTTAATACACTGGGAGTGTACCTAGTTGATGAATTTCTGTTATATTGTTTGATTAGATAATGTGTATATAGAGCATTGGGTGTCGTTAATGTATTATTGTGTTATGAGGTTGCCTAGAATTCCCTTGTAGGTCTCTAACTACTTATTGATGATTAGAATGTTCTAAAATGTCAAGCTTTAGAAAGAAAGATACGATTATGGAAAACCAAAGATATTATAATTTACTTGACTTGGAAAATTGAGCATCTCATCCCACGTTATAATGGTTAGATTTATGTTCTAATTATGATATAATTATGCGTATAACATTGTAATGTAAGGAGCGTCACTTTCAAAATATGAGTATTGAAAAATGTATTGTAATTCTGTATATTTGAAAGATATGAACAATAAAGCTTGTTTGGAAAAAAAAAAAGAACAAATGGGTGAGCCAATCACAATCGGTATATATATGCAACCACCAATCAACAGCTAGAACATAGGTTCTCTGCTGCTCCTGAACTTGCCTAAATAAACCTTTCAGCAAAGGATAATAAGAGAAGGAAGCAAATTAAATTATAGAAGTAAATTGGAAAGTTGTTTGAAATAGTATTCTCTATCTAAACCATGAAAGAAAAAAACAGAATTTATGCTTACCTGATAAATTACTTTCTCCAACGGTGTGTCCGGTCCACGGCGTCATCCATTACTTGTGGGAATATTCTCTTCCCCAACAGGAAATGGCAAAGAGCACAGCAAAAGCTGTCCATATAGTCCCTCCCAGGCTCCGCCCCCCCAGTCATTCGACCGACGGTTAGGAGAAAAAAAGGAGAAACTATAGGGTGTCGTGGTGACTGTAGTGTATAGAGAAAGAACATTTTTCAAACCTGATTAAAAAACCAGGGCGGGCCGTGGACCGGACACACCGTTGGAGAAAGTAATTTATCAGGTAAGCATAAATTCTGTTTTCTCCAACATTGGTGTGTCCGGTCCACGGCGTCATCCATTACTTGTGGGAACCAATACCAAAGCTTTAGGACACGGATGAAGGGAGGGAGCAAATCAGGTTACCTAAACAGAAGGCACCACGGCTTGCAAAACCTTTCTCCCAAAAATAGCCTCCGAAGAAGCAAAAGTATCAAATTTGTAGAATTTGGCAAAAGTGTGCAGAGAAGACCAGGTCGCTGCCTTACATATCTGATCAACAGAAGCCTCGTTCTTAAAGGCCCATGTGGAAGCCACAGCCCTCGTAGAGTGAGCTGTGATTCGTTCAGGAGGCTGCCGTCCGGCAGTCTCATAAGCCAATCGGATGATGCTTTTCAGCCAAAAGGAAAGAAAGGTAGCAGTAGCTTTTTGTCCTCTCCTCTTTCCAGAATAAATGACAAACAAAGAAGAAGTTTGTCTGAAATCCTTTGTTGCTTCTAAATAGAACTTTAAAGCACGGACTACATCTAAATTGTGTAACAAACGTTCCTTCTTTGAAACTGGATTCGGACACAAAAAAGGAACAACTATTTCCTAGTTAATGTTCTTGTTGGAAACAATTTTTGGAAGAAAACCAGGCTTGGTACGTAAAACAACCTTATCTGAATGGAACACCAGATAGGGTGGATCACACTGCAAAGCAGATAATTCAGAAACTCTTCTAGCAGAAGAAATAGCAACCAAAAACAGAACTTTCCAAGATAGTAACTTGATATCTATGGAATGTAAGGGTTCAAACGGAACCCCTTGAAGAACTGAAAGAACTAAATTTAGACTCCAGGGAGGAGTCAAAGGTCTGTAAACAGGCTTAATCCTGACCAAAGCCTGTACAAAAGCTTGTACATCTGGCACAGCTGCCAGTCGTTTGTGTAACAAGACAGATAAAGCAGAAATCTGTCCCTTTAGAGAACTCGCTGACAATCCCTTATCCAAACCTTCTTGGAGAAAGGAGAGGATCCTAGGAATTTTAATCTTACTCCATGAGAATCCCTTGGATTCACATCAACAGATATATCTTTTCCATATTTTATGGTAAATCTTTCCAGTCACAGGTTTCCTGGCTTGGACCAGAGTATCTATCACTGAATCTGAAAACCCACGCTTGGATAAAATCAAGCGTTCAATTTCCAAGCAGTCAGCTGCAGAGAAACTAGATTTGGATGTTCGAATGGACCTTGTACTAGAAGATCCTGTCTCAAAGGTAGCTTCCATGGTGGAGCCGATGACATATTCACCAGGTCTGCATACCAAGTCCTGCGTGGCCACGCAGGAGCTAACAGAATCACAGAGGCTTTCTCCTGTTTGATCCTGGCTACAAGCCTGGGAAGGAGAGGGAACGGTGGAAACGCATAAGCTAGGTTGAACGACCAAGGCGCCACTAATGCATCCACTAGAGTCACCTTGGGATCCCTGGATCTGGACCCGTAGCAAGGAACCTTGAAGTTCTGACGAGACGCCATCAGATCCATGTCTGGAATGCCCCATAATTGAGTCAACTGGGCAAACACCTCCGGGTGAAGTTCCCACTCCCCCGGATGGAAAGTCTGACGACTCAGATAATCCGCCTCCCAGTTGTCTACTCCTGGGATGTGGATTGCAGATAGGTGGCAGGAGTGATCCTCCGCCCATTTTATGATCTTGGACACCTCTCTCATCGCCAAGGAACTCCTTGTTCCCCCCTGATGGTTGATGTAAGCTACAGTCGTCATGTTGTCTGACTGGAATCTTATGAATCCGGCCTTCGCTAGTTGAGGCCAAGCCCGGAGAGCATTGAATATCGCTCTCAGTTCCAGAATGTTTATCGGAAGAAGAGACTCTTCCCGAGACCATAGACCTTGAGCTTTCAGAGAATTCCAGACCGCGCCCCAGCCTAATAGACTGGCGTCAGTCATGACAATGACCCACTCTGGCCTGCGGAAACTCATTCCCTGGGACAGGTGGTCCTAGTTCAACCACCAACGGAGTGAGTCTCTGGTCATCTGGTCTACTTGAATCTTTGGAGACAAGTCTGTATAGTCCCCATTCCACTGCTTGAGCATGCACAGTTGTAATGGTCTTAGATGAATTCGAGCAAAAGGAACTATGTCCATTGCTGCAACCATCAACCCTACTACTTCCATGCACTGAGCTATGGAAGGCTGCAGAATAGAGTGAAGCACTTGACAAGCGTTTAGAAGCTTTGACTTTCTGACCTCTGTCAGGAAAATCTTCATTTCTAAGGAATCTATTATTGTTCCCAAGAAGGGAACTCTTGTCGACGGAGACAGGGAACTCTTTTCTATGTTCACCTTCCACCCGTGAGATCTGAGAAAGGCTAGAGCAATGTCTGTATGAGCCTTTGCTTTGGAAAGAGACGACACTTGGATTAGAATGTCGTCCAGATAAGGTGCCACTGCAATACCCCTTGGTCTTAGGACCGCTAGAAGGGAACCTAGCACCTTTGTGAAAATCCTTGGAGCAGTGGCTAGCCCGAATGGGAGCGCCACGAACTGGTAATGCTTGTCCAGAAAGGCAAACCTTAGGAACTGATAATGATCTTTGTGGATAGGAATGTGTAGATACGCATCCTTTAAATCCACGGTAGTCATAAATTGACCCTCCTGGATTGTGGGTAAAATAGTTCGAATGGTTTCCATCTTGAACGATGGAACTCTGAGAAATTTGTTTAGAATTTTTAAATCCAGAATTGGTCTGAACGTTCCCTCTTTTTTGGGAACTACGAACAGATTTGAGCAAAACCCCTGACCCTGTTCCACAGTTGGGACTGGGTGTATCACTCCCATCTTTAACAGATCTTCTACACAATGTAAGAATGCCTGTCTCTTTATCTGGTTTGAAGATAAGTGAGAAATGTGGAACCTTCCCCTTGGGGGTAGTTCCTTGAATTCCAGAAGATAACCCTGAGAGACTATTTCTAGTGCCCAGGGATCCTGAACATCTCTTGCCCAAGCCTGAGCAAAGAGAGAAAGTCTGCCCCCTACTAGATCCGGTCCCGGATCGGGGGCTACTCCTTCATGCTGTTTTAGTAGCCGCTGCAGGCTTCATGGCCTGTTTACCTTTGTTCCAGCCTTGCATTGGTTTCCAGGCCGGTTTTAGTCTGGGAACCCTCTTGTCTAGAGGCTGCAGAGTTGGAAGCCGGTCCGTTCCTGAAATTGCGAAAGGAACGAAAATTAGACTTATTCTTAGCCCTGAAAGGTTTATCTTGTGGGAGGGCATGGCCCTTTCCCCCAGTGATGTCTGAAATTATTTCCATCAATTCAGGCCCAAAAAGGGTCTTACCTTTGAAAGGAATATTTAGCAATTTTGTCTTGGAAGATACATCCGCCGACCAAGACTTTAGCCAGAGCGCTCTGCGCGCCACAATAGCAAAACCTGAATTCTTAGCCGCTAACCTAGCCAATTGCAAGGTGGCGTCTAGGGTGAAAGAATTAGCCAATTTGAGAGCATTGATTCTGTCCATTTTTCGCCGCTAACCTCGCTAACTGCAAAGCGGCGTCTAAAATAAAGGAATTAGCTAACTTCAGTGCGTGAATTCTGTCCATGACTTCCTCATACGGAGTCTCCCTACAAAGCGACTTTTCCAGTTCCTTGAACCAGAACCACGCCGCTGTAGTGACAGGAATAATGCACGAAATAGGTTGAAGGAGGTAGCCTTGCTGTACAAAAATCTTTTTAAGCAAACCCTCCAATTTTTTATCCATAGGATCTTTGAAAGCACAATTGTCCTCAATAGGAATGGTCGTGCGTTTGGCTAGTGTAGAAACCGCCCCCTCGACCTTAGGGACTGTCTGCCATAAGTCCTTTCTGGGGTCGACCATAGGAAATAATTTTTTAAACATAGGAGGAGGGACAAAAGGTATGCCTGGCTTTTCCCACTGCTTATTCACTATGTCCGCCACCCGTTTGGGTATCGGAAAGGCATCAGGGTGCACCAGGACCTCAAGGAACTTGTCCATTTTGCACAATTTTTCTGGGATGACCAGATTGTCACAATCATCCAGAGTAGATAGCACCTCCTTAAGTAGTGCGCGGAGGTGCTCAAATTTAAATTTAAATGTCACAACATCAGGTTCTGCCTGCTGAGGAATTCTTCCTTCAGAAATTTCCCCATCTGACAAAACCTCCCTCACTGCCCCTTCAGATTGGTGTGAGGGTATGATAGAAAGATTATCATCAGCGTCCTCCTGCTCTACGGTGATTAAAACAGAGCAATCGCGCTTTCTCTGAAAAGCTGGCATCTTGGATAAAATATTAGCTATGGAATTATCCATTACTGCCGTCAATTGTTGCATAGTAACAAGCATTTTTCGCGCCAGAAGTACTAGGGGTCGCCTGCGCGGACGTAACTGGTATAGACACAGAAGCAGATGATGTAGAACTATGTCTACTTCCTTCATCTGAGGAATCATCTTGGGAAATTTTACTATCTGTGACCGTACTGTCCTTACTTTGTTTGGACGCTATGGCACAATTATCACACATGTTTGAAGGGGGGAACCACATTGGCTTTCATACATACAGAACATGAACTATCTGAAGGCACCGACATGTTAAACAGGCTTAAACTGGTTAATAAAGCACAAAAACCGTTTTAACAGAAAACCGTTACTGTCTCTTTAAATGTTAAACAGGGCACACTTTATTACTGAATATGTGAAAAACTATGAA
This sequence comes from Bombina bombina, assembly GCF_027579735.1. NCBI lineage: Eukaryota > Metazoa > Chordata > Amphibia > Anura > Bombinatoridae > Bombina > Bombina bombina. Next base: position 813,429,667 of record NC_069502.1, on the reverse strand, counting down.
GGAATTATCCAAACTTTACCAAATTTTCACCACAGTGTCTTAATGCATTTAAAGTATTGCACCCCAAGTTTCAAGCCATTAACCCTTAAAATGTGGAAACCGGAGCCGTTTACACTTTAAACCCCTTTACAGTCCCAGCTACAGCCTTTGCTGCAACTTTACCAATCCCAGGGGGGTATACGATACCAAATGAAGCCTTATAGGAACTTTTCCAGAGAATTCCAGACCCTCACACATGCAGATGCATGTACTGTTCTCAAAAGTAACTGCGCAGTAATGGCGCGAAAATGAGGCTCTGCCTACTACAGGGGAAGGCCCTTCCTAACTGGGAAGGTGTCTAAACCAGTGCCTGACGTTAAAAACGTTCCCCAAAGTTAAAATGTGTGAAATTCAATTTCAAAATGCAAATAATATCTAAATAAAGCAATCGATTTAGCCCATAAAAGTGTCTACCAGTCTATAGTCCATAATAAGCCCTTTATTCTGTTTGAGACTAAGAAAATGGCTTACCGGTCCCCATGAGGGGAAAATGATAGCCTTCCAGCATTACACAGTCTTGTTAGAAAAATGGCTAGTCATACCTTGAGCAGAAAAGTCTGCTAACTGTTCCCCCCAACTGAAGTTCTCTCAGCTCGACAGTCATGTGTGGGAACAGCAATCGATTTTAGTTACTGCTGCTAAAATCATAATCCTCTTACAAACAGAACTCTTCATCTCTTTCTGTTTCAGTGTAAATAGTACATACCAGCACTATTTTAAAATAACAAACTCTTGATAGAAGAATAAAAACTACAACTAAACACCACATACTCTTCACCATCTCCGTGGAGATGCTACTTGTTCAGAGCGGCAAAGAGAATGACTGGGGGGGCGGAGCCTGGGAGGGACTATATGGACAGCTTTTTCTGTGCTCTTTGCCATTTCCTGTTGGGGAAGAGAATATTCCCACAAGTAATGGATGACGCCGTGGACCGGACACACCAATGTTGGAGAAATGTGGTTTTCATGTCCCTTTAAGCAAATATTATCTTTTGTTGAAGAAGCAGTAATGCACTACTGGGAGCTAGCTGTGCACACCTGTGGAGCCAAAGACAAAAGGCATATATGTGCAGCCACCAAACATCAGCTAGCTAGTAGTACATTGCTGCCCCTTAGCCTACCTAGGTATACTTTTCAACAAAGGATACCAAGAGGAACACAGAAAATTAGATAATTGTTTAAAATGTTATCCTCTATCTGAAGCACCAAAGTTTAATTTTGACTTTAATGTCCCATTAGCTCTTGAATATATGCACAACAAAACACATGTATAATATATTAAAATCAAGTATTTCACTCATAGTTATACATATTTAATACAAAAACAAGGTTTATTATTGAAATAAATGTTCTAACAATTTAAAGGGATATGGTCTATGATCAGGAGCTGGTCTGGAATGGACACAAAGGTGTATATCTATGTGTTTTTTTTATATAAATATACAGAAGTCTATGCGGAAATGGACTCAGCAAGGTAATTCTAGCCGACATCCAGATGTTACCGCTCCCGAGTCTTTGGCTCTTGCGGAAACATTTTACTTTCAACTTGTAATATGAGTACAAGAATAGGAGCCCTATAGAGTTAACTTGAGCAGAGTTAGCACTAAATACTGATTATAGTTTTGTGCTTAATTTGTAATCTAGTCCTTAGTTATTCATACAAAGGCTGCTCACTAACACATGTCAACCACCACTGATGCACAGGGTACATTGGCGGTTTAAGGTATTAATTAGTGCTTATCACCTGTAGCCGTATTTATAGGAACTTCATCCTCCTCAGTCTTCATGTGATCAGACACATATGGTTCTCCTCTGTGCTCAACCTCTGAGCTATCTGAAGGCGTCACATCCTTATGGCCTGTACAGTAAGAATACATGCATATGTGTAAGTTGTTTGTAGTACTCATGGGATGTATTAATGTATCTCTCATTCAGTGGCGTCACTACAGGGGGGCATTCCCCCCCCCCGAATTAAGCCTTGCCCCCCCTCCCCCCGCTGCCCCCTCCTGTGCAAGCCAAGGCCTAGATTTGGAGTTTGGCGGTAGCCGTGAAAACCAGTGTTAGAGGCTCCTAACGCTGGTTTTAGGCTACCGCCGGTATTTGGAGTCAGTCAAAAAAGGGTCTAACGCTCACTTTTCAGCCGCGACTTTTCCATACCGCAGATCCCCTTACGTAAATTGCGTATCCTATCTTTTCAATGGGATCTTTCTACCTCCGGTATTTAGAGTCGTGGCTGAAGTGAGCGTTAGAAATCTAACAACAAAACTCCAGCCGCAGAAAAAAGTCAGTAGTTAAGAGCTTTCTGGGCTAACGCCGGTTTATAAAGCTCTTAACTACTGTGCCCTAAAGTACACTAACACCCATAAACTACCTATGTACCCCTAAACCGAGGTCCCCCCACATCGCCGCCACTCGATTAAATTTTTTTAACCCCTAATCTGCCGACCGCCACCTACGTTATACTTATGTACCCCTAATCTGCTGCACCTAACACCGCCGACCCCTATATTATATTTATTAACCCCTAATCTGCCCCCACAACGTCGCCGCCAGCTACCTACACTTATTAACCCCTAATCTGCCGTCTGCACGCCGCCGCCAGCTACATTATAGCTATGTACCCCTAATCTGCTGCCCTAACATCGCCGACCCCTATATTATATTTATTAACCCCTAACCTGCCCCCCACAACGTCGCCTCCACCTGCCTACACTTATTAACCCCTAATCTGCCGAGCGGACCGCACCGCTATTATAATAAAGTTATTAACCCCTAATCCGCCTCACTAACCCTATAATTAATAGTATTAACCCCTAATCTGCCCTCCCTAACATCGTCGACACCTAACTTCAAACATTAACCCCTAATCTGCCGACTGGAGCTCACCGCTATTCTAATAAATGTATTAACCCCTAAAGCTAAGTCTAACCCTAACACTAACACCCCCCTAAATTAAATATAATTTTAATCTAACGAAATTAATTCACTCTTATTAAATAAATTATTCTTATTTAAAGCTAAATACTTACCTGTAAAATAAATCCTAATATAGCTACAACATAAATTATAATTATATTATAGCTATTTTAGGATTTATATTTATTTTACAGGTAACTTTGTATTTATTTTAACCAGGTACAATAGCTATTAAATAGTTAAGAACTATTTAATAGCTAAAATAATTACAAAATTACCTATAAAATAAATCCTAACCTAAGTTACAATTAAACCTAACACTACATTATCAATAAATTAATTAAATACAATATCTACAAATAAATACAATGAAATAAACTAACTAAAGTACAAAAAATAAAAAAGAACTAAGTTACAAAAAAAAAAAAATATTTACAAACATCAGAAAAATATTACAACAATTTTAAACTAATTACACCTACTCTAAGCCCCCTAATAAAATAACAAAGACCCCCAAAATAAAAAAATGCCCTACCCTATTCTAAATTACTAAAGTTCAAAGCTCTTTTACCTTACCAGCCCTGAACAGGGCCCTTTGCGGGGCATGCCCCAAAGAATTCAGCTCTTTTGCCTGTAAAAAAAACCATACAATACCCCCCCCCCCCCAACATTACAACCCACCACCCACATACCCCTAATCTAACCCAAACCCCCCTTAAATAAACCTAACACTAAGCCCCTGAGGATCTTCCTACCTTATCTTCACCATACCAGGTTCACCGATCGATCCAGAAGAGCTCCTCCGATGTCCTGATCCAAGCCCAAGCAGGGGGCTGAAGATGTCCATGATCCGGCTGAAGTCTTCATCCAAGCGGGAGCTGAAGAGGTCCATGATCCGGCTGAAGTCTTCATCCAAGCGGGAGCTGAAGAGGTCCATGATCCGGCTGAAGTCTTCATCCAAGCGGGAGCTGAAGAGGTCCATGATCCGGCTGAAGTCTTCTATCAACGGCATCTTCAATCTTCTTTCTTCCGGATCCATCTTGTAGACCTCCGACGCGGAACATCCTGCTGGCCCAATGGACTACCGACGAATGAAGGCTCCTTTAAGGGACGTCATCCAAGATGGCGTCCCTCGAATTCCGATTGGCTGATAGGATTCTATCAGCCAATCGGAATTAAGGTAGGAAAATTCTGATTGGCTGATGGAATCAGCCAATCAGAATCAAGTTCAATCCGAATGGCCGATCCGATCAGCCAATCAGATTGAGCTCGCATTCTATTGGCTGATCGGAACAGCCAATAGAATGCAAGCTCAATTTGATTGGCTGATCGGATCGACCATTCGGATTGAACTTGTATTTATTTGTAGATATTGTATTTAATTAATTTATTGATAGTGTAGTGTTAGGTTTAATTGTAACTTAGGTTAGGATTTATTTTACAGGTAATTTTGTAATTATTTTAACTATTTTAGCTATTAAATAGTTCTTAACTATTTAATAGCTATTGTACCTGGTTAAAATAAATACAAAGTTACCTGTAAAATAAATATAAATCCTAAAATAGCTAAAATATAATTATAATTTATGTTGTAGCTATATTAGGATTTATTTTACAGGTAAGTATTTAGCTTTAAATAGGAATAATTTATTTAAGAAGAGTTAATTAATTTCATTAGATTTAAATTATATTTAATTTAGGGGGGTGTTAGTGTTAGGGTTAGACTTAGCTTTAGGAGTTAATACATTTATTAGAATAGCGGTGAGCTCCAGTCGGCAGATTAGGGGTTAATGTTTGAAGTTAGGTGTTGACGATGTTAGGGAGGGCAGATTAGGGGTTAATACTATTTATTATAGGGTTAGTGAGGCGGATTAGGGGTTAATAACTTTATTATAATAGCGGTGCGGTCCGCTCGGCAGATTAGGGGTTAATAAGTGTAGGCAGGTGGAGGCGACGTTGTGGGGGGCAGATTAGGGGTTAATAAATATAATATAGGGGTCGGCGGTGTTAGGGCAGCAGATTAGGGGTACATAGGGATAATGTAAGTAGCGGCGGTTTACGGAGCGGCAGATTAGGGGTTAATAATAATATGCAGGGGTCAGCGATAGTGGGGGCGGCAGATTAGGGGTTAATAAGTGTAAGGTTAGGGGTTTTTAGACTCGGGGTACATGTTAGGGTGTTAGATGCAGACGTAGGAAGTGTTTCCCCATAGCAAACAATGGGGCTGCGTTAGGAGCTGAACGCGGCTTTTTTGCAGGTGTTAGGTTTTTTTTCAGCTCAAACAGCCCCATTGTTTTCTATGGGGGAATCGTGCACGAGCACGTTTTTGAAGCTGGCCGCTTCCGTAAGCAACTCTGGTATCGAGAGTTGAAGTTGCGTTAAATATCCTCTACGCTCCTTTTTTGGAGCCTAACGCAGCCATTCTGTGGACTCTCAATACCAGAGTTATTTTAAAGGTTCGGCCAGAAAAAAGCCAGCGTTAGCTACGCGGGTCGTTACCGACAAAACTCTAAATCTAGCCGATAATGAGTAATAATGTAGTGTGAAGTGAATCTGATAGATAGATTTTTTTAAATTTTTTTTATTGTTTGTAAAGAGTCTCTGGGCCGGTGTTTTTTGAGTCCTGCCTCAGAAAACGAGTAATAAATTATGTGCAGCGCGGCAGCAGCACATGCCTCCACGTGTTCAGTTGGATAATGGATTTGAACCCCCAGGCTGCACCCACCACACGTGCCTTGTGCTGGATCTACACACAGCACCACGGCACTCCAATACCCCATGCTTAATGCTGGGGCTATTTGCTCCTCCTCCTCCAGTTCTAGCCAGCCCACTCCCAGGTCACGTTCCTACAGGCTGCAGCACACTGAGCACAAGGATCATGACCGGAGCCTGGGAGAGGAAGAGGGAGGATCCAGCCAGCAGGTGCTGTGTGAGTGACAGTGTGCAGGACAGAGAGCATGGGAAGTAGCAGCACCAACAGGCACTGGCGGCCTGGCACTCAGTGGCAGCAAAAGTAAAGAGGAAGGAGATCATCTGATTCTGGGGTAAGTCACTGTCACAAAAGGGTACTTTAATTACTAATACGTGATGATTAATACACACATGGCTCACTGTCAAACTGGGAGACTGGAGAGAATTTGTCTCACAGTGTCTGCCAGAGAGACTGGTCTGGAAGAGAATTTGGCTCACTTTCTGTCAGAGAGACAGACTGGGAGAAAATTTGCTGACACTTAGTGAGCCAATTTCTCTCCCAGTCTCTCTGACAGACAGTGAGTCAATTTATCTCCTAGAGAGACTGGAAGAGAATTTGGCTCACTGTCTGTCAGAGAGACTGGGAGAGAATTTGGTTCACTGTCTGTCAGATTGAGACAAATTCCCTCCCAGTCTCTCTGACAGTGAGCCAAACTCTCTCCCAGTCTTTCTGACAGACAGTAAGCCAAATTCTCTCCCAGTCTCTCTAACAGAAAGTGAGCCAAATTCTCTGCCAGTCTCTCTGACAGACAGTGAGCCAAATTCCCTCCCAGTCCCTCTGGCAGACAGTGAGCCACATTCTCTCCCAGTCTCTCTGACAGTCAGTGAGCCAAATTCCCTTCCAGTCTCTCTGGGAGAGAATTTGGCTCACTGTCTGCCAGAGAGACTGGGAGGGAATTTGGCTAACTGTCAGAGAGACTGGGAGGGAATTTGGCTCACTGTCAGAGAGACTGTGAGAGAATTTGTCTCACAGTGTCTGTCAGAGAGAGTGGTCTGGGAAAGAATTTTGCCCACTGTCAGAGAGACTTGGAGGGAACTTGGTTCACTGTCTGTGAGAGAGACTGGGAGAGAATATGGCTCACTGTCTATCAGAGAGACTGTCAGATTGAGCCAAATTCCCTCCCAGTCTCTCTGACAGACAGTGAGCCAAATTCTCTCCCAGTCTTTCTGACAGACAGTGAGCCAAATTCTCTGACAGTGAGCCAAATTCTCTCCCAGTCTTTCTGACAAGACAGTGAGCCAAATTCTCTCCCAGTCTCTCTGACAGACAGTGAGCCAAATTCTCTCCCAGTCTCTCTGACAGACAGTAAGCCAAATTCTCTCCCAGTCTCTCTGACAGTCAGTGAGCCACATTCTCTCCCAGTCTCGCTGACAGTCAGTGAGCCAAATTCCCTCCCAGTCTCTCTGACAGACAGTGAGCCAAACTCTCTCCCAGTCTTTCTGACAGACAGTAAGCCAAATTCTCTCCCAGTCTCTCTAACAGAAAGTGAGCCAAATTCTGTGCCAGTCTTTCTGACAGACAGTGAGCCAAATTCTCTCCCAGTCTCTCTGACAGACAGTGAGCCAAATTCTCTCCCAGTCTCTCTGACAGACAGTGAACCACATTCTCTCCCAGTCTCTCTGACAGTCAGTGAGCCAAATTCCCTCCCAGTCTCTCTGACAGACAGTGAGCCAAACTATCTCCCAGTCTTTCTGACAGACAGTACGCCAAATTCTCTCCCAGTCTCTCTAACAGAAAGTGAGCCAAATTCTCTCCCAGTCTTTCTGACAGACAGTGAGCCAAATTCTCTCCCAGTCTCTCTGACAGACAGTGAGCCACATTCTCTCCCAGTCTCTCTGACAGTCAGTGAGCCAAATTCCCTCCCAGTCTCTCTGGGAGAGAATTTGTCTCACTGTCTGCCGGAGAGACTGGGAGGGAATTTGGCTCACTGTCTGTCAGAGAGACTGGGAGAGAAGTTGGCTCACTGTCAGAGAGACTGGGAGAGAATTGGGCTCACAGTGTCTGTCAGAGAGAGTGGTCTGGGAAAGAATTTTGCCCACTGTCAGAGAGACTTGGAGGGAACTTGGCTCACTGTCTGTCAGAGAGACTGGGAGAGAATATGTCTCACTGTCTGTCAGAGAGACTGTTAGAGAATTTGGCTCACTGTCTGTCAGATTGAGCCAAATTCCCTCCCAGTCTCTCTCACAGACAGCGAGCCAAATTCTCTCCCAGTCTTACTGACAGACAGTGAGCCAAATTCTCTCCCAGTCTTTCTGACAGACGGTGAGCCAAATTCTCTCCCAGTCTCTCTGACAGACAGTGAGCCAAATTCTCTCCCAGTCTCTCTGACAGACAGTGAGCCACATTCTCTCCCAGTCTCTCTGACAGTCAGTGAGCCAAATTCCCTCCCAGTCTCTCTGGGAGAGAATTTGTCTCACTGTCTGCCGGAGAGACTGGGAGGGAATTTGGCTCACTGTATGTAAGAGAGACTGGGAGAGAAGTTGGCTCACTGTCAGAGAGACTGGGAGTGAATTTGGCTCACAGTGTCTGTCAGAGAGAGTGGTCTGGGAAAGAATTTTGCCCACTGTCAGAGAGACTTGGAGGGAACTTGGCTCACTGTCTGTCAGAGAGACTGGGAGAGAATATGGCTCACTGCCTGTCAGAGAGACTGGGATAGAATTTGGCTCACTGTCTGTCAGAGAGACTGGGAGAAAATTTGGCTCACTCAGTGAGCCAAATTCTCTCAAAGTGTCTCTGACAGACAGTGAGCCAAATTCTCTCCCAGTCTCTCTGACAGGCAGTGAGCCAAATTCCCTCCCAGTCCCTCTGACATACAGTGAGCCAAATTCTCTCCCAGTCAGGGTCTCAGGGTCTGTTAATTGGTCTTCAATGGTGACATATTTAACATATGGGATTCATTACAGAGCCCAGGTGTTTGCTTAAATTACTTTAAACTATAAGGAAAAGCTTTTGAGAGTTTTTCTCTCTTTCTCAGGTCTGAAGCAATACCTGAGGAAGAAAGGAAAACTCTCGACAGATTCTCTTTTAAGTATTAGGTTAGTAGAATAAAAAGGTATCATTGCATACCGCATTATTCTGGTATTTTGGAATCTTATTTATATATATTTATTTAATTTATTTTTAGTGGTATGATTTAGTGGTGAAAATTATTAGTGCCCCCCCAGTCTGAGTGTGGTATCTTATGTGCCCCCCTCTATATTGTTCCTAGAGTTGCCACTGCTCTCATTATATATAAATAAAAATCATTTAAAGGGATATGGTCTATGATCAGGTGCTGGACTGGAATGGACAGAAAGGTATATATGTATGTGTTTTTATTTATTTATATATATGTATTATTATCAGGTATTTGTAGAGCGCCAACAGATTCCGCAGCGCTGTAAACATAGTCGGTGTACAGGATAGCTTTTGTAGGGGTCAAGTGGGTAGAGGGCCCTGCCGAGAGTTTCACTGTTGTAGTCGGCTCTTATGAAGCGATCTGTAAACAGCTGGGCCCATAGGCTTACAATCTAAGGTGTTCAAGGGGAAAGCAATGGCGTTAGTAAAGGTTAGTGTTGGTTGTATGCATCCCTGAATAGTAGAGTTTTTAGGGAGTGCTTGAAGCTGTTAAAACTAGGGGAGAGTCTTATGGAGCGAGGCAGGGAATTCCACAAGATGGGGGCCAGTCTGGAGAAGTCCTGTAAACGTGAATGTGAGGAAGTAACAAGAGAGGAGGAGATCCTGAGCTGTTCGAAGGGGACGGGAGGGAGAGTACCTAGAGAAAAGTTCTGAGATATAGGGGAGAGTAGTGCAGTTGAGAGCTTTATATGTCAGGGTGAGGATTTTATGTTTAATCCAAGAGGCAAGAGGAAGCCAGTGAAGGGATTGGCAGAGAGGTGCAGCAGATGAAGAGCGACGAGTAAGGAAGATGAGCCTGGCAGAGGCATTCATAATGGATTGTAAAGGAGCTATGCGGCAGCTAGGTAGACCAGAAAGGACGGAATTGCAGTAGTCGAGGCGGGAAAGGATGAGAGAGTGGATTAAAATCTTGGTTGTATCTTGTGTAAGGAAATGTCTAATTTTAGCAATGTTTTTAAGGTGGAAGCGGCAGGCTTTAGCCAAGGACTGGATGTGAGGAGTGAATGAAAGATCTGAGTCAAGTGTGACCCCAAGACATCGGGCGAGCGGGGTAGGGGTAATGATGGAATTATCAACAGTTATAGAAATTTTGGGGGTGGAGACATTGGAAGAAGGGGGAAAAATAAGGAGTTCAGTTTTGGAGAGATTTAGCTTCAGGTAGTGAGAGGACATCCAAGATGAGATGTGAGAAAGACAGTTAGTGACACGGGTTAGTAAGGAAGGAGGTAGGTCTGGTGCAGAGAGGTAGATTTGGGTGTCATCGTCATAAAATGGTATTGAAACCCATGGGACTTTATTAAGGAACCTAGTGACGGCATGTAAATTGAGAAGAGAAGGGGACCAAGGACAGAGCCTTGAGGTACCCCAACAGAAAGTGGTAACGGGGCAGAGGATGCTCCGGAGAAGGCTACACTAAATGTACGGTTAGTCAGATAGGAAGAGAACCACGAGAGAGCTGTGTCACAGATGCCGAAGGATTGGAGGGTTTGGAGCAGAAGAGGGTGGTCAACAGTGTCAAAGGCTGCAGACAGGTCAAGGAGGACAAGCAGAGAGAAGTGGCCTTTGGATTTTGCTGTAAGTAGGTCATTGGTAACCTTGACAATTGCTGTCTCTGTAGAGTGATGGGAACGAAATCCAGATTGCAGTGGGTCAAGAAGAGAGTTTAGTGTAAGGAAATGGGATAGACGTGCGTAAACTAGCTTTTCGAGGAGCTTTGAGGCAAGAGGGAGTAGGGAAGTAGGGCGGTAATTTGAAGGGGAGGTTGGATCAAGGGAAGGTTTTTTGAGGATAGGTGTGACCAGTGCATGTTTTAGAGATGAGGGAAATATACCAGTGCTGAGGGAGAGGTTGAAAATGTGTGTGAGTATGGGGGTGAGGGTAGAAGAGAGGGAGGGGAGTAGCTGTGAGGGGATGGGGTCGAGGGGACAGGTAGTGAGGTGGGAGGACAGTATAAGGGCAGAAACTTCATCCTCATTAACAGGGACAAAAGAGCTGCATTTTTGGATATTTGGGTTTTGGGTGATCGTGAGCTTTTGAGGGGGTGGGAGATTATATGTATATAAATATACAGAAGTCTATGCAGAAAGTGAATCAGCAATGTCACGCTATCCGACCTCCAGATGTTACCGCTCCTGAGTCTTTGGCTCTTGCGAGAACATTTTACTTTCAACTTGTAATATGAGTACAAGAATAGGAGCTCTATAGATTTAACTTGAGCTGAGTTAGCACTAAATACTGATTATAGTTTTGTGCTTTATTTGTAATCTAGTCCTTCGTTATTCATACATGAGCTGCTCACTAACTTGTGTCTGCTGTGTAACCATCTGAGAAAATATAATGGTTATTAACATGAGACAAAATGACACCATCTCAGAACATTCCCTTTACTTAAAGGGCCATAATACCCAAATGTTTAAACACTTGAAAGTGATGCAGCATATAGAAAATATCACCTGAACATCTCTATGTAAAAAAGAAAGATATTTTACCTCAAAAGTTCCTCAGTAGCCACATCCCATTGTAAAGGATTTCTAAGCAGCATATTAGTGTGTCTGTCCTGGGACAGCTTAGGGGATGAGCCTCATGAACTCTCATATTATTTCCCTATTCAGCTTACTATGAAATCTCATGAGAGTTAAGTCAAATCTCATGAGATCACAGTAAAAGAGTTCATGACCTAAGCACTGCTGATGCTGATTGGCTGCTGTTCATTTCTTCATTTTTTTACCTGCAGCTAGGAGCAGCTGAGTATAACTTTTTACACAGAACTTACTCTGCTGAGCTGAGGAAGTTGTGAGGTAAAATATCTTCCTTTCTTACATAGAGATGCTCAGGTGATATTTTCCTGTCAGCTTTTTACAGTTATACTGCATCAGTTTCAAGTGATTTAGCATATGAGTATTATGTCCCTTTAACGACAGACTACCCTGTACGTCCGTGGTCATTAAGGGTTTAACTAGCGCAGCTTCGCCGGCAGTCGTAAAGCTGTGCTAGGACTGCAGGCCTTACTTCCGGAGCCATACAAATATAGCGCAGACCTATATTTTGTTTGGGGGTATGTCAACCACCGCTGATGCACAGGGTACATTGGCGGTTAAGGTATTAATTAGTGCTTATCACCTGTAGCCGTATTTATAGGAACTTCATCTTCCTCAGTCTTCACGTGATCAGATACATATGGTTCTCCTCTGTGCTCAACCTCTGAGCTATCTGAAGGCGTCACATCCTTATGGCCTGTACAGTAAGAATACACATGCATATGTGTAAGTTGTTTGTAGTACTCATGGGATGTATTAATGTATCTCTCATTATATATAAATAAAAATCATGTGATGACCCAAAAATTGCTATGTGCACACAAGAGAATTGTTTAGTCTATCACACTTACTATGCACACTCACCTGTATCCAACATACCTCACACACAAAATAAGTGCACACTCAGCTGTAACCAACATATCTCACACACAATATATGTGCACACTCAGCTGTAACCAACATATCTCACACACAATATATGTGCACACTTACCTGTAACCCACAATATATATGCAGACTCAGCTGTAACCCACTTACCTGACACAATATATGTGCACACTCACCTGTAACCCATGTACCCGACACACAATATATGAGCACGCTCACCAGTGACCTACATACCTCACACACAATATACGTGCCCACTCATCTGTAACCTATGTACCTCACAAACAATATGTGTGCCCACTCACATACCTCACACACAATATACATGCACACTCAACTGTAACCCATGTACCACACACAATAAATGTGCACACTCATCTGTAACCTACGTACCTCACACACAATATGTGTGCCCACTCACATGTAACCCACATACCTCACACACACAATATACATGCACACTCAACTGTAACCCACGCACCTCACACACAATAAATGTGCACACTCACCTGTAACCCATGTACCTCACACAGACTATATGTGCACACTCAGCTTTAACCCACATACCTCACACACAATATATGTGCACACTCACCTGTAACCTACGTACCTCACACCCAATATATGGGAACACTCACCTGTAACCTACGTACCTCACACACAATATGTGTGCCCACTCACATGTAACCCACATACCTCACACACAATATACATGCACACTCAACTGTAACCCAGGCACCTCACACACAATAAATGTGCACACTCACCTGTAACCCATGTACCTCACACAGACTATATGTGCACACTCATCTTTAACCCACATACCTCACACAATATATGTGCACACTCACCTGTAACTCATGTAGCTCACACACAATATACAGTATGTGCACACTCATAAGTATCCCACATAACTCACACACAATATATGTGCACACTCACCTGTAACCTACGTACCTCACACACAATATGTGCAAACTCATCAGTAACCCACATACCTCACACACAATATATGTGCACACTCACCTGTAACCTACGTACCTCACACACAATATACATGCACACCCACCTGTAACCCACGTACATCCCACATATGTGCATAATCACCTGTAACCCATGTACCTCACATACAACATATGAGCACATCCAAATGTAACCCATGTACCTCCTACACAATATATGTGCACACTCACCAGTAACCCACATACCTTATACATAATATAAGTGCACACTCACCAGTAACCCACATACCTTATACACAATATATGTTCACTCACCTGTAACCCTACCTCATACACAATATATGGGCACTCACCTGTAACCCTACCTCATACACAATATATGTTCACTCTCCTGTAACCCTACCTCATACACAATATATGGGCACTCACCTGTAACCCACGTACCTCATACACAATATAGGTGCACTCACCTGTAACCCACATACCTCATACACAACATAAATACACACTCACTTGTATCTTGTGTACCTCACACACAACCTACGTGCATACTAACCTGTAACCCACATACCTCACACACAACACAACCTGGAAAACCTGGATCCATGTGACAAAACACACATGCACACTCACATGTAAACCATATCCGTCAGACACAACATACATGCACAATTACCTGTCCTACTTCCCTCCGCCACAACATATGTGCACACTCACCTGTCTCCTGTGTCCCTCAGACACAACACACGTGCACACTCACTTGGGCTGATACTGGCACTGGTTTCCACATCTGATGCTTCTAGCTGACGTGTCACACACAGATCTTCTGTTATCTCAACTTCCACTATATCAGCGTTATCTTCATCTGTACAAATAACATAATTTATGCTTACCTGATAAATTTATTTCTCTTGTAGTGTAGTCAGTCCACGGGTCATCCATTATTTATGGGATATATCTCTTCCCCAACAGGAAGTTGCAAGAGGATCACCCAAGCAGAGCTGCTATATAGCTCCTCCCCTCACATGTCATATCCAGTCATTCGACTGAAACAAGACTAGAAAGGAGAAACCATAGGGTGCAGTGGTGACTGGAATTTAATTAAAATTTAGATCTGCCGTAAAAGACAGGGCGGGCCGTGGACTGACTACACTACAAGAGAAATAAATTTATCAGGTAAGCATAAATTATGTTTTCTCTTGTTAAGTGTAGTCAGTCCACGGGTCATCCATTACTTATGGAATACCAATACCAAAGCTAAAAGTACACGGATGATGGGAGGGACAAGGCAGGAACATTAAACGGAAGGAACCACTGCCTGTAGAACCTTTCTCCCAAAAACAGCCTCCGAAGAAGCAAAAGTGTCAAATTTGTAAAATTTTGAAAAAGTGTGAAGTGAAGACCAAGTTGCAGCCTTGCAAATCTGTTCAACAGAGGCCTCATTTTTAAAGGCCCAGGTGGAAGCCACAGCTCTAGTAGAATGAGCTGTAATCCTCTCAGGAGGCTGCTGTCCAGCAGTCTCATAGGCTAAACGTATTATGCTACAAAGCCAAAAAGAGAGAGAGGTAGCCGAAGCCTTTTGACCTCTCCTCTGTCCAGAGTAAACGACAAACAGGGAAGAAGTTTGACGAAAATCTTTAGTTGCCTGCAAATAGAACTTCAGGGCACGGACTACGTCCAGATTATGCAAAAGTCGTTCCTTCTTTGAAGAAGGGTTAGGACACAATGATGGAACAACAATTTCTTGATTGATATTCCTGTTAGAAACTACCTTAGGTAAGAACCCGGGTTTAGTACGCAGAACTACCTTGTCTGAATGAAAAATCAGATAAGGAGAATCACAATGTAAGGCAGATAACTCAGAGACTCTTCGAGCCGAGGAAATAGCCATCAAAAACAGAACTTTCCAAGATAACGGCTTGATATCAACGGAATGAAGGGGTTCAAACGGAACGCCTTGCAGAACGTTAAGAACTAAGTTTAAGCTCCACGGCGGAGCAACAGTCTTAAACACAGGCTTAATCCTAGCCAAAGCCTGACAAAAAGCCTGAACGACTGGAACTTCTGCCAGACGTTTGTGCAGAAGAATAGACAGAGCAGAAATCTGTCCCTTTAACGAACTAGCAGATAAGCCCTTTTCTAAACCCTCTTGTAGAAAAGACAATATCCTAGGAATCCTAACCTTACTCCATGAGTAACTCTTGGATTCGCACCAATATAAATATTTACGCCATATCTTATGGTAAATTCTTCTGGTAACAGGTTTCCTAGCCTGTATTAAGGTATCAATAACCGACTCCGAGAAGCCACGCTTTGATAGAATCAAGCGTTCAATCTCCATGCAGTCAGCCTCAGAGAAATTAGATTTGGATGGTTGAAAGGACCCTGAATTAGAAGGTCCTGCCTCAGAGGCAGAGACCATGGTGGACAGGACGACATGTCCACTAGGTCTGCATACCAGGTCCTGCGTGGCCACGCAGGCGCTATCAGAATCACCGATGCTCTCTCCTGTTTGATCTTGGCAATCAATCGAGGAAGCATCGGAAATGGTGGAAACACATAAGCCATGTTGAAGACCCAATGTGCTGTCAGAGCATCTATCAGCACCGCTCCCGGGTCCCTGGACCTGGATCCGTAACAAGGAAGCTTGGCGTTCTGGCGAGACGCCATGAGATCCAGATCTGGTTTGCCCCAACGATGAATCAGTTGAGCGAAGACCTCCGGATGAAGTTCCCACTCCCTCGGATGAAAAGTCTGGCGACTTAGAAAATCCGCCTCCCAGTTCTCCACGCCTGGGATGTAGATCGCTGACAGGTGGCAAGAGTGAGACTCTGCCCAGCGAATTATCTTTGAGACTTCCAACATCGCTAGGGAACTCCTGGTTCCCCCTTGATGGTTGATGTAAGCCACAGTCGTGATGTTGTCCGACTGAAATCTGATGAACCTCAGAGTTGCTAACTGAGGCCAAGCTAGAAGAGCATTGAATATTGCTCTTAACTCCAGAATATTTATTGTAAGGAGTTTCTCCTCCTGAGTCCATGATCCCTGAGCCTTCAGGGAATTCCAGACTGCGCCCCAACCTAGAAGGCTGGCGTCTGTTGTTACAATCGTCCAATCTGGCCTGCGAAAGGTCATCCCCTTGGACAGATGGGGCCGAAAAAGCCACCATAGAAGAGAATCTCTGGTCTCTTGATCCAGAATTAGCAGAGGGGACAAATCTGAGTAATCCCCATTCCACTGACTTAGCATGCACAATTGCAGCGGTCTGAGATGCAGGCGCGCAAATGGTACTATGTCCATTGCCGCTACCATTAAACAGACTAGCAATGAGACTAGCAAGCTTGGAAAATACTTTTAAATAAATTTACAAGCAATATAAAAAACGCTACTGCGCCTTTAAGAAGCACAAAAAGCTGTCACAGTTGAAATAACAATGAACCAAATTAGTTATAGCAACCAAATTTTCACAGTAAATGTATTAAGTTAGCAAAGGATTGCACCCACCAGCAAAAGGATGATTAACCCCTTAATACCCAAAAACAGATAACAATTATATAATTAACGTTTTTATCACAGTCAAACACACTGTCACAGGTCTGCTGTGACTGATTACCTCCCTCAAACGAATTTTGAAGACCCCTGAGCTCTCTAGAGACGTCCTGGATCATGGAGGATGAAGTAGGAAGATTGTGACTGAATTTTTACTGCGCAAAAAAGCGCTAAAATAGGCCCCTCCCACTCATATTACAACAGTGGGGAAGCTCAGCAAACTGTTTCTATGCAGAAAACAAAGATAGCCATGTGGTAAAAATCATGTTCCAATAAGTTTTATCACCAAGTACCTCACAAAAAACGATTAACATGCTAGTAAACGTTTTGAACATATATTTGAAAAGCTATGAAGTGTTATTAATAAGCCTGCTACCAGTCGCTTTTACTGCAGTGAAGGCTCATACATTACTTCAGTATTAACAGTATTTTCTGAGTCAATTCCATTCCCTAGAAAAATACTTCAGTGTACACACACTCATCAGCCTAATACCAGTCGCTACCACTGCATTTAAGGCTGAACTTACATTACATTGGTATTAGCAGTATTTTCTCAGTCAATTCCATTCCTTAGAAAAATAATTTACTGCACATACCTCGTTTGCAGGGGGGCCCTGCATGCTATTCCCCTTTTCTGAAGTTACCTCACTCCTCAGAATGTATGAGAACAGCCAGTGGATCTTAGTTACGTCTGCTAAGATCATAGAAAACGCAGGCAGATTCTTCTTCTAATGCTGCCTGAGAACAAACAGCACACTCCGGTGCCATTTAAAATAACAAACTTTTGATTGAAGAAATAAACTAAGTTTAAAAACACCAGAGACCTCTCACAACGACCTATCTTTAGTTAGGTTGCAAGAGAATGACTGGATATGACATGTGAGGGGAGGAGCTATATAGCAGCTCTGCTTGGGTGATCCTCTTGCAACTTCCTGTTGGGGAAGAGATATATCCCATAAGTAATGGATGACCCGTGGACTGACTACACTTAACAAGAGAAAAAGCAGATTCAGTTTTTATATCACATGATCTAGTTTTTTTTATAACTTTACCATAAAACTGTTTGTGTATTTCCCAGATAGATGATAGCACCAAATTAAGACAGTCTCCTCCTTTTTCCTCTCATCCTTTTGTGACCATGATCCATTCTATTCTAGTGTAAAACTACACCATGAACTAAACAAGGGTTAAACTCATTGTGTTATCTGCGCTTATAAACCAGACAGTAAACTACAAGGGAGAGCAGTAAGTAACTGTGTGCATAGCCCCGGCAGACTCTCACGTATTACTACTCACCGGCAGGGAGGGAGAGCAGTAAGTAACTGTGTGTACAGCCCTGGCAGACTCTCACATATTACTACTCACCGGTAGGGAGGGAGAGCAGTAAGTAACTGTGTGCACAGCCCCGGCAGACTCTCACGTATTACTACTTACCGGCAGGGAGGGAGAGCAGTAAGTAACTGTGTGCAAAGCCCCGGCAAACTCTCACGTATTACTACTCACCGGCAGGGAGGGAGAGCAGTAAGTAACTGTGTGCACAGCCCCTGCAGACTCTCGCGTATTACTACTCACCGGCAGGGAGGGAGAGCAGTAAGTAACTGTGTGCACAGCCCCGGCAGACTCTCACGTATTACTACTCACCGGCAGGGAGGGAGAGCAGTAAGTAACTGTGTGCACAGCCCCGGCAGACTCTCACGTATTACTACTCACCGGCAGGGAGGGAGCAATGTATTTCAGTCTGATGACTATTCATGTCATCTGTCTCATCCTCTTCCTTCACATTTAATAGCCCAGTGCCCGGGTTTTCCTCTAGACGCCCTGTAATTACAGCAGGAAGTTACCTGATAGAGCACAGTACAGGGTGTAACATAAACTTATATAACAGCAGTTTGTACTTTATGATTTAGTTAATTACACAATTAGTGAAAACCTAATCATTTAGCTAAAAGTATCACAAAAATAAAAAAATCAGGAGTGTGTTTGTGTCTGCAGCACAGATGGCAGCAGTTTTACAAGAATGTAATCCATTTACAAGAGCACTAGATGGCAGCACTATTTCCTGCCATATAGTGCTCCAGACACCTACCTAAGTATCTCTTAAAGAATATCATAAGAACAAAACAAATTTGATAATAGAAATAAAATGGAAACCTTTTTAAAATGGTATTATCTGAATTAGAAAAGAAACATTTTGTATTTCGTATCTCTTTATAGGTTAATAAGAACCAGCTATGGGTACAAATAACAAGATAGTAGGTAAAGTAGTACTAATGGTAAGTACCTATAGGGGCCAAATATTTTTGTAATAAACAAGCACCTGCTAGGGGGGCAATATAGCACTAAAGAGACTCATAGATAAATGAGTTACAAAGTCTGTAACAAAGAGTGCTCTACCCCTGCAATTATTTAGGAAAAATTATCCCTGAATAATACAGGAACGATTTTTAACCATTTATACTTTATCTTTATTGGTTTAACTATTCAATCATACACGTTTAAAAACACGTAAACTCTCTAGATATCAATATATAGCATAGGTGTGTGAATAATACCTCTGAGAATCATGTATCTAGAGGTGAAACATTATACTTGGTTTGTATAATATCAAGCAGTCAGATATAAACATTATCTTTTGTAGCCGGCTATTAATAAATTCAGAAATAATGTTGTAACAAGAGGACCTGTTAATATGTGGGATGTCAGATTATGAGATTAAAGCTATCTAGCTAAGACTCTATCTGTAATTATAAAGTCCTTCCTTGCACAGTCAACTTTAGCACAGCTGTTCAGTGTAATAGATTCTGTCTGCTTAAAATCTCTAGATATTAATATTTAGTATAGGTGTGTGAATAACACCTGCAAATTATGTATCTAGATATGAAAAATTGTACTTGGTTTGTATAATATCAAGCAGTCAGATACAAACATTATCTTTTGTAGCCAGCTATTAATAAATTCAGAAATATTGTTGTAACAAGAGGACCTGTTAATATGTGGGATGCCAGATTATGAGATTAAAGCTCTCTAGCTAAGACTCTATCTGTAATTATAAAGTCCTTCCTTACACTGAACAGCTGTGCTAAAGTTGACTGTGCAATAGATTCTGTATGCTTAAAATCTCTAGATATTAATATTTAGTATAGGTGTGTGAATAACACCTGTGAATCATGTATCTAGATATGAAAAATTGTACTTGGTTTGTATAATATCAAGCAGTCAGATACAAACAAACTGCTAGATTACGAGTTTTGTCGTTAATGGTGTGCGGTGCTAACGAGCAGTTTCTGCTCACCTACAGACAACGCTGGTATTACGGGTTTTTACAAACCCGGCGTTAGCCGCAAAAAAGTGAGCGTAGAGCAAAATTTAGCTCCACATCTCACTGTAATACCAGCGCTGCTTACGTTAGCGGTGAGCTAGTGTAACGTGCTCGTGCACGATTTCCCCATAGGAATCAATGGGGAGAGCCGGCTGAAAAGAAAAACCTAACACCTGCAAAAAAGCAGCGTAAAGCTCCTAAAGCAGCCCCATTGATTCCTATGGGGAAATAAAAGTTATGTCTACACCTAACACCCTAACATGAACCCTGAGTCTAAACACCCCTAATCTTACACTTATTAACCCCTAATCTGCCGCCCCGACACCTACATTATATTATTAACCCCTAATCTGCCGCTCCGGACACCGCCGCCACCTACATTATACTTATGAACCCCTAATCAGCTGCCCCCAACATCGCCGACACCTACATTATATTTATTAACCCCTACTATGCCGCCCCCAACGTCGCCGCCACTATAATAAAGTTATTAACCCCTAAACCTAAGTCTAACCATAACCTTAACCCCCCCTAACAAATATAATTTAAATAAATCTAAATAAAATAACTAGCATTAACTACATTATTCCTATTTAAAACTAAATACTTACCTGTAAAATAAACCCTAAGCTAGCTACAATATAACTAATAGTTACATTGAAGCTAGCTTAGGGTTTATTTTTATTTTACAGGCAACTTTGTATTTATTTTAACTAGGTACAATAGTTATTAAATAGTTATTAACTATTTAATAGCTACCTAGTTAAAATAAAGACAAACGTACCTGTAAAATAAAACCTAACCTAAAGTACAATTACACCTAACACTACACTATAATTAAATGAATTCCCTAAATTAACTACAATTAAATACAATTATATAAAGTACGGAAAACAAAAAACACAAAATTACAGAAAATAATCAAATAATTACAAGATTTTTAAACTAATTACACCTAATCTAATCCCCCTAATAACCCCCCCAAAAAAAAGTGAGCGGTAAACCCTCTCCTGCAAGACTCGTAATACCAGCGGGCGTTAAAAATCAGCATTGGGGCCTCTCAACGCTGCTTTTTAACCCTAACGCAAGACTCTAGCCGAAAATCTTTTGTAGCCAGCTATTAATAAATTCAAAAATAATGTTGTAACAAGAGGACCTGTTAATATGTGGAATGTCAGGTTGAGAGATTAAAGCTATCTAGCTAATACTCAATCTGTAATTATAAAGTCCTTGCTTGCACAGTTAACTTTAGCATAGCTGCTCAATGTAATAGATTCTGTCTGCTTGAACTCTCTCAATATCAATATATAGTTTAGGTATGTGAATAATACCTCTGAGAGTCATGTATCTAAATATGAAACATTGTATTTGGATTGTATAATATCAAGCAGTTAGATACAAACAATATTTTTTGCAGCCGGCTACTAATAAATTCAGAAATAATGCTGTAACAAGAGGACCTGTTAATATGTGGGATGTCAGATTGCGAGATTAAAGCTAATAAGCGAAGACTCTATCTGTAATTATAAAGTCCTTGCTTGCACAGTTAACTTTTGCACATCAGTATAATAGATTCTGTCTGTTTAAGCCCCTTCTATAGCGGGGGGCTAGATTAACGTTTAACTGACTTGTTTCACTAACATAGCACAGCGTCTGATCTCAGAATATAACACACATTTACAAGCTATTGGCAATCAACAGTTATCATAAAGAGTAAGCGGTTAAAAAATGAGAGTATGAACTCTCTGAAGCCAGACCAGGCTTTATAATTACAGATAGAGTCTTGGCTAGATATCTTTAATCTCATAATCTGATATCCCACATATTAACAGGTCCTCTTGTTACGGAATTATTTCTGAATGTATTAAAAGCCGGCTTCAAAAGATAATGTTTATATCTGACTGCTTGATATTATACAAACCAAGTATAATGTTTCACATAAAGATACATGATTCTCAGAGGTATTATTCACACATCTATGCTATATATTGATATCTAGAGAGTTTAAGTGTTTTTAAAACGTGAAGGATTGAATAGTTAAACCAATAAAGATGAAGTATGAATGGTTAAAAATCGTTCCTGTATTATTCAGGGAGAATTTTTCCTAAATAATGTTTAAAAATAAACCAGCATCTTGGAAAAGTGTAATTATTTTGTTTGTAACTCCTTGATCTCACACTCTCTGGTAAATTACCTTACATGAGAGAGTCTATACCAGCGTACTGTGAGGTTTTACATGACTGATATAATAAAGGCTACACAAATAAACCTAAAGGAAGAGCTTGCTGCCTGATTTACTTTTGTATCTGTACACACGTAACAGTTGTGGTTTGTGATATACACAATACAGGGCTAAGCAGGTGACCCTAATAGGGGTGTCAGCATGCAGTAAACCCAGGAAGCTGGATAGCTAATAACACTGTATGAGAATTAGTCTAAATTAGTGCGATTTAAAAAGGAGTAAAGGCCGGTTCAGAACTACATAAAACTGGCAAATAGGAAGCAGCGTGTTGTGCGCAGCAGAAAGATCAGACAGACAAGCAGGATACTAGTGACAGGAAGTACCGGCTAGACACCATCACAATATTAGCAGCACCTCCAGCGCCGCACATACTTCTGCCTCCAGCTACACACTGAAGCGCTGCACCATATTGTATATAATAAGTTTACGTAACCAGCGGTAACAGAATATTAGATGCCTCAGTGCTGCACATACTTCTGCCCCCAGCTACACACTGAAGAGCTGCACCATATTGTATATAATAAGTTTACGTAACCAGCGGTAACAGAATATTAGCTGCCTCAGTGCTGCACATACTTCTGCCCCCAGCTACACACTGAAGAGCTGCACCATATTGTATATAATACGTTTATGTAACCAGCGGTAACAGAATATTAGCTGCCTCAGTGCCGCACATACTTCTGCCCCCAGCTACACACTGAAGAGCTGCACCATATTGTATATAATACGTTTATGTAACCAGCGGTAACAGAATATTAGCTGCCTCAGTGCTGCACATACTTCTGCCCCCAGCTACGTACTGAAGAGCTGCACCATATTGTATATAATACGTTTATGTAACCAGCGGTAACAGAATATTAGCTGCCTCAGTGCTGCACACAGTGACGTTGTCTGTAGTCGCACACAGCTAGGGTAGAAACAAACAATGCTTCTTCTGTTTAATTTATTACATTTACTTTTTTCTCTTAGTATCCTTTGTTCAGTTTAGCTCCTTCCCATGACAAAATACCTAAGTATGCTCAGAAGAGTGCACGTGCCTGGAGCACTGTATTTACCGAACACTTCTCAACTTACTTCAGTATACTCTATTAATAAACAATGCTGCCAGCTATAACACTGTGCCTATCTCAGTATGCTCTCATGACAAGCACTGCTGCCATATATAAAGCTTGCTCCTCAACCTACCTCAGTATGTTCTTGTGACAAGCACTGCTACCATATATACAGCACACTCC
This sequence comes from Bombina bombina, assembly GCF_027579735.1. Taxonomy (NCBI): domain Eukaryota; kingdom Metazoa; phylum Chordata; class Amphibia; order Anura; family Bombinatoridae; genus Bombina; species Bombina bombina. Next base: position 813,406,111 of record NC_069502.1, on the reverse strand, counting down.
TGAGTCTACCACAGTATGCTCTTGTGACAAGCAATGCTGCCATATATACAGCACGCTCCTGTGCCTACCTCAGTATGCTCTCATGACAATCACTGCTGCAACATATACAGCAAAACCAGGGGACATGCACGTGACATCCCGCTTACCTCTGTGTGCATCAAGAAGGTCTGAGGTTTGGATCTCGGTCTTGTTAGACATTGTCTTGTTCAGCGACTGAATTTGTCAGATATTCTTATAATGTTTCTTCTTTACTGGCAAACACAGTGATGTGTATTGTACGTGATCTTCACAGTAACAGCAGCCTAAACACACAGAGATAGAGAGAGAGGTCTCTTGTACTGATCATTATCATAGGGGGAGATGCTGTGCATTATGGGTGACAAATACCTGTATCTGAGCATCATACACAAACTAAGATACAACAATCACTCAACTTAGTTATAAAGGGATTAAATTGAATACAACTGATTAATGCAACAGGGGACAGTGAGTGTCCAAAGAAAAAAAAGAAAAAGAGTAAATTACTGTATATATATATATATATTTATATATATATATATACACACACACACACAAAGTGTCCTAACAATTAAATAGTTTTTATTTATGTTACTAAATGCAGATCTTAATTCCTTTCTTTTCTGAGCCATTTGACACCCCTGAGTTGAAGCTTTTTCTAACCATTTGTACATTTTTATATTTAAATATCAATTCCAGTGCCTTTCTTTTCTGTGAATTACCCACACAAATTATAAGCAGTTTTATTTTTATTTTTTCATAGACAGAGCATTTATAGAAACAAGTTTGCATTAATAACCAAATGTGGTAAAATAAAACATATATAATGCAAAAAAGTTAGGTTTCTGAGTAATTTTTCTATAACGTACATGATATACAATAGCACAGGAGTTATTTCCTCAAGGGCAGTGAACCTTTATTGAAAGCAAGTTTCCAAATTGGTGATAGTACTCCAAAAAAGTATATTTTGTGCTCATACAGCTGTATACTACACTGCAGTGGGTAACACTGTGTGAATTAAATAACTACATATTTATTATTTCCCATCATCCTCTGCAGCACATTAGGCTTTATGGTTAGTTTTGCAGCACGTTGTCTAATTAATAATCCCTACACTGTAGAACTAAAACTAAAGGCTGATGTACTGCAGGAGACACTGATGATGTATGTAGAAAACATTTAAGCTTTATTTAAGTAATTGTGTATTTATCTATAACCATTATCACTAATGTCCTCTACATCCCCTTTATTTGCCTCTCCCACACGCATCCTCCCCAGCACCTTATATACAGACACTTAACTTTATAGAGATTCTCTCTGCCTCACATACACCACCTTTCCTATAGCACATTATGTAGAGATATACAGTACTATAGAGAGGTGCCATATGTCTTAATAGCACATCACCAGCACATTATATGCACACATTTAAAGCCATACAGCGGTTTCCTCTGGCTCACACACAGCACCCTGCCTAGCACCTTATATACAGGAATATAATATTATAGAGTGGTTCCCTCTGACTCACACATAAAGTGCCCTCCCCAGTACCTTATAAAAAGATATAAAATATAGAGATGTTTCTCCTGCTTCACACATATACCCCTTCCCCAGTACCTTCTACATGAGCATATTAGAGAGGTTTCCTCTGACTCACATACACATAGCTACCTCCCAGTACCTTACAGATGTAAAATATTAGAAAGAGGTTCCCTCTGACTCACACATGTATAGTCCCTCTCCAGTACCTTATATAAAGATTTATAATATTATAAAAAGGTTCCCTCTGACTCTCACACACATATACACCCTCTCCAGTACCTTATATGGTCATATTAAATAGGTTCCCTCTGTCTCACATACACACAGCTACCTCTCAGTACCTTACAGATTTATACTATTTTAAAGAGGTTCCCTCTGACTCACACACACACATATAGCCCCTCTCCAGTACCTTATATGGGCATATTAAATAGGTTCCCTCTGCCTCACATACACACAGCTACCTCCCAATACCTTATAAATTTATAATAGTATAAAGAGATTCCCTCTAACACACACACATATAGCCCCTCTCCAGTACCTTATGTAAAGATATAAAATATTATAGAGATGTTTCTCCTGCTTCACACATATAATACCCTCCCCAGTACCTTCTACATGAGCATATTAAAGAGGTTCCCTCTGACTCACATACACATAGCTACCTCCCAATACCTTACAGATGTAAAATATTATAAAGAGGTTCCCTCTGAAACACACACATATAGCCCCTCTCTAGTACCTTATATAAAGATATATAATATTATAGAGAGGCTTCTCCTGCCTCAAACATATAATCCCCTCCCCAGTACCTTATATGTGGGCATATTAGAGAGGTTCCCTCTGCCTCACATACACACAGCTACCTCCCAGTACCTTACAGTTGTAAACTATTATAAAGAGGTTCCCTCTGCCTCACATACATGCAGCTACCTCCCAGTACCTTACAGATTTATAATATTATAAAGAGGTTCCCTCTGACTCACATACACACAGCTACCACCCAGTACCTTACAGTTGTATAATATTATAAAGAGGTTCCCTCTGCCTCACATACATGCAGCTACCTCCCAGTACCTTACAATTGTATAATATTATAAAGAGGTTCCCTCTGCCTCACATACATGCAGCTACCTCCCAGTACCTTACAGATTTATAATATTATAAAGAGGTTCCCTCTAACACACACACATATACCCCCTCCCAAGTATCTTATATAAAGATTTTATATATATATATATATATATATATATATATATATATATATATATATATATATATATATATATATATATATATATATATATTATAGAGAGGCTTCTACTGCCTCACACATATAATCCCCTCCCCAGTACCTTCTACATGGGCATATTAGAGAGGCTCTCTCTGACTCACATACACACAGCTATCTCCCAGTACCTTATAGATTAATAATATTATAAATAGGTTCCCTTTGAATCACACACATTTAGTGAACTCATCAGCCCAGTACCTTTTATACAGATATAAAATTGAGTGGTTCCCTAAGACTCGCACATATACACAAATGTATTATATTATATGGAGGTTATCTCTGACTCACAAACACAACCCCTTCCCAGTACTGTAAATAAAGATATATAATATTATAGAGGTTCCCTCTACCTCACACACACAGCCCCATCCCTAGTACCTTATATACAGATATTTAATATTATAAAGAGTTTCCCTCAGACTCTCTAACACACAGCTACCTCCCCAGTGCCTTATATACACACACATATGTAATATATGATAATATAAATGTTCCATTTTACTCACAAACACAACTCCCTCCCCAGCAACGTATATAAAGAGGTTACCTCTGCCTCATACACTCAGCCCCCTCCCCAATACCTTATATAAAGATATATAATATTATAGATAGTTTCCCTCTGTATCACACATAGCCCCCTCTATAGTGCCTGGATATATATTATGAGAGGTTACCTCTAACTCACTCATACACAGCTCCATCCCTCTGACTCACTCACACACAGCTCTACCTTCAGTACTTTATGTGGGATGTAGTAAAAGGAATGACGAGGGTGAATGGCAAAATGGAATGCCCATAAACTTTAATGGGATGTAAAGTTAAAAGTGCTATAGCAACAAAGCCATACAACATATCAAATAGATATTTACAAGTACAGTAGCATATTCTGAAAGTGAGCATATGAGGGATTATAGCTGTTTTCTATGGAATGACAAGGGTGAATGACAAAATGGAAGGTCCATAGACTTTAATGGGATGCAAAGTTAGAAGTGCTATAGCAACAAAACCAGGAGAGATATCAAGAAGATATTTACCAGATATATTCCCTGTGTGCCGTAGCATATTCTGAAGTGAGATTATATGGAATTGCAGTTGCTTTCTATGGAATTACACTATTAACCTTACATCCCATTTTGGCATTCACCCTTGTCATTCCATAGAAATCAGCAATAATCCCACATAATCTCAGTTTCAGAATATGCTACTGTATCTAGGGAACATATCTGGTAAATATCTACTTGATATGTCTCATAGTTTTATTGCTATGGCACTTTAAACTTTACATCTCATTAGGGTGACCAGACATCCCTGATTTTAGGGAACATTCCCCGGATTGAGGAGACTGTCCCCGGAAATGTCCCAGTTTCCTGTTGAACTGTCCACGGCTCCTGTTGTATTGCAGCCAAGCGCTGGAAGGAAGTGATCGTCTTGATAACGTCACTTTGTCCCAGCGTATGGCAGGCAGCGCACAGGTCATGAGGGAAGAGCTTGTGTATGTGTGTATATGTATGCTTGTGTGTGTATGTGCATGTGTGTATATGTATGCTTGTGTGTGTGCGTGTGTGTATGTATGTGTGTACAGGGAGTGCAGAATTATTAGGCAAATGAGTATTTTGACCACATCATCCTCTTTATGCATGTTGTCTTACTCCAAGCTGTATAGGCTCGAAAGCCTACTACCAATTAAGCATATTAGGTGATGTGCATCTCTGTAATGAGAAGGGGTGTGGTCTAATGACATCAACACCCTATATCAGGTGTGCATAATTATTAGGCAACTTCCTTTCCTTTGGCAAAATGGGTCAAAAGAAGGACTTGACAGGCTCAGAAAAGTCAAAAATAGTGAGATATCTTGCAGAGGGATGCAGCACTCTTAAAATTGCAAAGCTTCTGAAGCGTGATCATCGAACAATCAAGCGTTTCATTCAAAATAGTCAACAGGGTCGCAAGAAGCGTGTGGAAAAACCAAGGCGCAAAATAACTGCCCATGAACTGAGAAAAGTCAAGCGTGCAGCTGCCAAGATGCCACTTGCCACCAGTTTGGCCATATTTCAGTGCTGCAACATCACTGGAGTGCCCAAAAGCACAAGGTGTGCAATACTCAGAGACATGGCCAAGGTAAGAAAGGCTGAAAGACGACCACCACTGAACAAGACACACAAGCTGAAATGTCAAGCAGGGACCTAGTTTGATACTATAGGTTGATATCTTTTAATTAAGACATGTGCAAAGCAAATTTGGAAATAAGTATTAATAAATTGTTTAAACACTTATATACATGTCTTTATATCTAGATAGGTGCTGCAGACGGGCATGGTCACACAGGCAGAAAGTTGCTGAAGAAAGAAGATAGCTGAATAAGAATATCTGAAAGAATACACCACGAAATTTAAAGAAAACAAATAAATACTTTTAGCGCGGCCTGAAGATCTGTGAAGAAGTGTTGGGATTAGCGTAGCTCACCAGCGTATATACTATGTCCGGTTCTTTCTCGTCCCTTCTATAAAAACATACGGGAGAGAGGAGGAGAGAAATAACGACCGCTGGACACGGACGAGAAGAGGGAACAGAGATCCTGTGGATAACGAACAAGAGGACCTGCACCTGCCTGGGGGAGACGCTTCAAGCCTCAACTGCATCACATCACCCACCAGGTCACATGATACAGGGGCCGTCAAAATGGAAGAAAAAAACTAAATTTGTCAGAAAAAAATCTACTGTTTATTTGAAATTCAGAGTAGGGGTCTGTGTGGGTGTCTTTGTCTAAGTTTGTGTGTTTCTTTGCGTATCTGCTAGAGTGTCTATATGTGAATCCTTATGTGTAAGTGTGTGTATGTTTCAGTGTATGAGTGTGTCTGTGTGTTTCTGTCTTTGTGTGTTACTACCTTTATAACATTTCCAAGTTTGACTACACTTAAGAATAAAGTGCATATACGTTTTAGTCACTTGGTCAAAAATTGCACATGTCAATGCTCAATGGCTAAATCAGGGGCCCCAAAATTTCTAGTGGCGGCCCTGCATGTGTGTATATGTATGTGAGTATGTGTGTATATATATATGCTTGTGTGTATGTATGTGTATATATATATATATATATATATATATATATATATATATATATATATATATATATATATATATATATATATATATACATACATACAGGTGGCCCTCGTTTTACAACGGTTCAATTTACACCGTTTCAGAATAACAACCTTTTTTTCCAGTCATGTGACTGCTATTGAAAAGCATTGAGAAGCAGTGCATTTATTAAAATAGCCAGTAGGTGGAGCTGTCCACTTGTGTTACAGCAAAGCCAAGCAAGCTGAAATTAATCAGTTTAACCAGACCTGAGCTATCGAGCAGATTTCAAAGGAACAAGATCTTCCTGTCTATAAATCAGTCCAGATTGGAATGCATAGAAAGAACTGTTTGCAGAAAAATGCAAGTGAAGTCTGTGTTGTGTGATTATTTTATTAGGTTTATAATGCTGTTTAGCATCATAAGTCTTCATTTCAAAGCTTTAAAAATAATGTATTAGGTGTTACTTATGACAATTTTGAGAGGGGCCTGGAACCTATCTCCCTCACTTCCCATTGACTTACATTATAAACTGGGTTTCAATTTACAACGGTTTCGATTTACAACCATTCCTTCTGGAACCTAACCCCGGCGTAAACTGAGGGCTACCTGTATATAGTATATATATATATATATGCTTGAATATTTATGCTTGTTTGCGTATGTGTATATATGTATGCTTGTGTTTGTGTCTATATATGTATGCTTGTGTGTGTGTGTGTATATATATATATATATATATATATATGTATGCTTGTATGTGTGTATATGTATGCTTGTGTGTGTGTCTAAATATGTATGTTTGTGTGTGTGTCTATATGCATGTGTGTATAAATATGTATGCTTGTGTGTGTGTATATGTATGCTTGTGTGTGTATGTGTATATATGTATACTTGTGTGTGTGTCTAAATATGTATGCTTGTGTGTGTCTATATGTATGTGTGTATAAATATGTGTGTGTGTGTGTGATAGAAAATGTGAGAAATAACACACACATATATATATATATATATATATATATATATTACAATCACTCCATAAACCCATACCAAATACACTGCATATGTAATTTGAGGAAAATATGCTAATAAATTTTTTTTGACCATATGATATGCAGATATATAATTTTATAGAGGTTTCATCTGTGATCTGTCTCACGCAAACACAGACCACTCTCTAGTACCTTATATATATATATACATAGTATTATAGAGAGGTTCTCTCTGCTTCACATACCCAGTCCCCTCTCCATTAGCTTCTTACATATATAAAATATTATATAACGTTTCCCATTGCCTCACACACACAGTACTATGTACCTTATATAAAAATATATAATATTATAGAGAGGTTCCCATTCTCTCACATACACAGACCCCTCCATAATACCTTATATACAGATATATAATATTATAGAGATATTCCCATTGCCTCACACATACACACTTCTACCAACTTCCCAGTGCATAATACACAGATAAATAATATTATAAAGATGTTTCTTCTGCCTCACACACACACTCCTTTCAGTACCTTATCATCGAGTAGCAGCTAGATCCCCTGCAGCTAAAGGACTGGTAAACTCACAGAAGTCACGTGACTGCAGTGACATCATCAGTCCTTTAGCCGGACTGGATCTAGCCGCTATCAGGTAATAGATGTGATTTAAGAAAGCGTGACAATTAACGTTAGCCGCCTTAGAGGTGAGCTGTGGGTGTGGAGAGAGGGGGCAATGTGCAGACAGAAGGGAGCTAGAGTGTGAGATAGAGGGGGCCGCGAGTCTACAGTGGCTGGGGTGTGAGTGAGGGTGGCTTAGAGTCTACAGAGGCTGGGTGTGAGATAGAGGGGGCTTATAGTCTACAGGGACTGGTTTGTGGGACAGAGCACAGAGAGGGATTGCGAGTCTACATTGACTGAGGTGTGAGAACGGCATCTGTACAGTGGTTGCTTGGGTGTAAGACAGAGGGGACTGATGGTTTGTACAGGGGCTGGAGTGTGAGACAGGGGTGCTGAGGTTCTGCAGTCTAGGGTTTTGCCATACCTTAAAATACAGAACACTTATAAGTTACACATGCTGCAGGGTGTGCAGGTAGGAATATGAATAGTGTGCCCAGAAACACAATACATGTTCCTCCCTGCACACCCTGCAGCATGTGTAACTCATAAGTGTCCAGGAAAACATGGCTGAGGTGGCAACCCAAGTCTGCACAGGGACTGGGGTGTAAGACAGAGGGGACTGACTTCTGAAACAGAGGGGGCTGAGAGTCTGTACAGGGGTTTAGAATTGGGGCAGAGGAGGATTGTGAACCAGTACAGGACTTGGGTGTGTGTGTGAGAGAGGGGCTGAGAATCTGTGAATGAGTGTAGGGTTGCCACCTCGGCCATGTTTTCCTGGACACTTATGAGTTACACAAGCTGCAGGGTGTGCAGGGAGGAACCTGTATTGTGTTTCTGGACAGCACTATTCCTATTCCTCCCTGCACACCCTGCAGGAACGGTGTAAAAGCCGGAACAGGCCTTTTATGTAGGAAATTGATTTAAAATATAATGGGATGTGTTAGAGACTCTTGAGAACAATTTTAGGAACAAGAATATTTGTGATATAATAATTAATTAACCCTTTAACTACCAAAATAGTGTCCGGAACCAAACATAACAGCCCGGAACAGCACCTTCCCAGAAAACCAGATACACCAAATTCACAAGTCACATGTGACTAAATGTAATATGTGTAATCAGCCACAAACCATCCACAGAAACCACATTATATTATCTGTTCCGGCCTTTAATACACTTTTTTATAAAAAGTGACGGAACGGCACCTTCCCAACAAAATATACAGACCAAATTCACTAGCCACGCATAACTAGATGTGATAAGTGTAATCAACCACAAACCATCCACAGAAACCACGTTCCAATACCCGTTCCGGACTGTAAAATGCTTTTTCATGAAAAGTGACGGAACGGCACCTTACCAGCAAACAAGATACACCAAATTCACCAGTCACACATGACTAGATGTTATAAGTGTAATCAGCCACAAACCATCCACAGAAACCACATTATGATATCTGTTCCGGCCTTTAATACACTTTTTTTTATAAAAAGTGACGGAACGGCACCTTCCCACCAAAATATACAGACCAAATTCACCAGCCACACATAACTAGATGTGATAAGTGTAATCAACCACAAACCATCCACAGAAACCACGTTCCAATACCCGTTCCGGCCTGTAAAATGCTTTTTCATGAAAAGTGACGGAACGGCACCTTTCCAGCAAACCAGATACACCAAATTCACCAGTCACACATGACTAAATGTTATAAGTGTAATCAGCCACAAACCATCCACAGAAACCACATTATGATATCTGTTCCGGCCTTTAATACACTTTTTTTTATAAAAAGTGATGGAACGGCACCTTCCCAGCAAAATATACAGACCAAATTCACCAGCCACACATAACTAGATGTGATAAGTGTAATCAACCACAAACCATCCACGGAAACCACGTTCCAATACCCGTTCTGGCCTGTAAAACACTTTTTCATGAAAAGTGACAGAACAGCACTTTACCAGCAAACCAGATACACCAAATTCACCAGTCACACATAACTAAATGTTATAAGTGTAATCAGCCACAAACCATCCACAGAAACCACAACATTATGATATCTGTTTCGGCCTTTAATGCACTTTTGATAGAAAAGTGATGGAACAGCACCTTCCCAGCAAAATATACAAACCAAATTCACCAGCCACACATAACTAGATGTGATAAGTGTAATCAACCACAAACCATCCACAGAAACCACGTTCCAATACCCGTTCTGGCCTGTAAAATGCTTTTTCATGAAAAGTGAAGGAACAGCACCTTACCAGAAAACCAGATACACCAAATTCACCAGTCACAAATCACTAAATGTTATAAGTGTAATCAGCCACAAACCATCCACTGAAACCACATTATGATCTCTGTTCCGGCCTTTAATACACTTTTTTTTATAAAAAGTGACGGAACGGCACCTTCCCAGCAAAATATACAGATCAAATTCACCAGTCACACATAACTAGATGTGATAAGTGTAATCAACCACAAACCATCCACAGAAACCACGTTCCAATACCCGTTCCGACCTGTAAAACGCTTTTTCATGAAAAGTGACGGAACGGCACTTTACCAGCAAACCAGATACACCAAATTCACCAGTCACACATAACTAAATGTTATAAGTGTAATCAGCCACAAACCATCCACAGAAACCACATTATGATATCTGTTCCGGCCTTTAATACACTTTTTTTTATAAAAAGTGACGGAACGGCACCTTCCCAGCAAAATATACAGACCAAATTCACCAGCCACACATAACTAGATGTGATAAGTGTAATCAACCACAAACCATCCACAGAAACCACGTTCCAATACCCGTTCCGGCCTGTAAAACGCTTTTTCATGAAAAGTGACGGAACAGCACTTTACCAGCAAACCAGATACACCAAATTCACCAGTCACACATAACTAAATGTTATAAGTGTAATCAGCCACAAACCATCCACAGAAATCACATTATGATATCTGTTCCGGCCTTTAATGCACTTTTTTATAAAAAGCGACGGAACGGCACCTTCCCAGCAAAATATACAGACCAAATTCACCAGCCACACATAACTAGATGTGATAAGTGTAATCAACCACAAACCATCCACAGAAACCACGTTCCAATAGCCTTTCCGGCCTGTAAAATGCTTTATCATGAAAAGTGACGGAACAGCACTTTACCAGCAAACCAGATACACCAAATTCACCAGTCACACATAACTAAATGTTATAAGTGTAATCAGCCACAAACCATCCACAGAAACCACATTATGATCTCTGTTCCGGCCTATAATACAATTTTTTATAAAAAGTAATGGAACGGCACCTTCCCAGCAAAATATACAGACCAAATTCACCAGCCACACATAACTAGAAGTGATAGGTGTAATCAACCACAAACCATCCACAGAAACCACGTTCCAACATCTAGTTATGTGTGGCTGGTGAATTTGGTGTGTATATGTTGCTAGGAAGGTGCCGTTCCATCACTTTTTATAAAAAAAGTGTATTAAAGTACGGAACAGATATCATAATGTGGTTTCTGAGGATGGTTTGTGGCTGATTACACTTATAACATTTAGTTATGTGTAACTGGTGAATTTGGTGTATCTGGTTTGCTGGTAAGGTGCCGTTCCATCACTTCTCATGAAAAAGCGTTTTACAGGCCGGAACAGGTATTGGAACGTGGTTTCTGTGGATGGTTTGTGGTTGATTACACTTACCACATCTAGTTATGTGTGGCTGGTCAATTTGGTCTCTATATTTTGCTGGGTAGGTGCCGTTCCATCACTTTTTATAATGAAGTATATTAAAGGCCGGAACAGATATCATAATGTGGTTTCTGTGGATGGTTTGTGGCTGATTACACTTATATCATTTAGTTATGTGTGACTGATGAATTTGGTGTATCTGGTTTGCTGGTAAGGCGCTGTTCCGTCATTTTTCATGAAAAAGCGTTTTACAGTCCGGAACGGGTTTCTGTGGATGGTTTGTGGTTGATTACACTTATCACATCTAGTTATGTGTGGCTAGTGAATTTGGTCTGTATATTTTGCTGGGAAGGTGCCGTTCCGTCACTTTTTATAAAAAAAAGTGTATTAAAGGCTGGAACAGATATTATAATGTGGTTTCTGTGGATGGTTTGTGGCTGATTACACTTATCACATCTAGTTATGTGTGGCTGGTGAATTTGGTCTGTATATTTTGCTGGAAAGGTGCCGTTCCGTCACTTTTTATAAAAAATTGTATTATAGGCCGGAACAGAGATCATAATGTGGTTTCTGTGGATGGTTTGTGGCTGATTACACTTATAACATTTAGTTATGTGTAATTGGTGAATTTGGTGTATCTGGTTTGCTGGTAAGGTGCCGTTCCATCACTTTTCATTATAAAGCATTTTACAGGCCGGAACAGATATTGGAACGTGGTTTCTGTGGATGGTTTGTGGTTGATTACACTTACCACATCTAGTTATTTGTGGCTGGTGAATTTGGTCTGTATATTTTGTTGGGTAGGTGCCGTTCCGTCACTTTTTATAAAAAAGTGTATTAAAGGCCGGAACAGATATCATAATGTGGTTTCTGTGGATGGTCTGTGGCTGATTACACTTATAACATTTAGTCATGTGTGACTGGTGAATTTGGTGTATCTGGTTTGCTGGTGAGTTGCTGTTCCGTCACTTTTCATGAAAAAGCATTTTACAGGCCGGAACAGATATTGGAACGTGGTTTCTGTGGATGGTTTGTAGTTGATTACACTTATCACATCTAGTTATGTGTAGCTGGTGAATTTGGTGTATCTGGTTTGCTGGTGAGGTGCCGTTCCATCACTTCTCATGAAAAAGCGTTTTACAGGTCGGAACGGCTATTGGAACGTGGTTTCTGTGGATGGTTTGTGGTTGATTACACTTTCCACATCTAGTTATGTGTGGCTGGTGAATTTGGTCTGTATATTTTGCTGGGTAGGTGCCGTTCCATCACTTTTTATAATAAAGTGTATTAAAGGCCGGAACAGATATCATAATGTGGTTTCTGTGGATGGTTTGTGGCTGATAACCCTTATAACATTTACTCATGTGTGACTGGTGAATTTGGTGTATCTGGTTTGCTGGTAAGGTGCTGTTCCGTCACTTTTCATGAAAAAGTGTTTTACAGGCTGGAACGGGTATTGGAACGTGGTTTCTGTGGATGGTTTGTGGTTGATTACACTTATCACATCTAGTTATGTGTGGCTGGTGAATTTGGTCTGTATATTTTGCTGGAAAGGTGCCGTTCCGTCACTTTTTATAAAAAAGTGTATTATAGGCCGGAACAGATATCATAATGTGGTTTCTGTGGGTGGTTTGTGGCTGATTACACTTATAACATTTAGTCATGTGTGACTGGTGAATTTGGTGTATCTGGTTTTCTGGGAAGGTGCTGTTCCCGGCTGTTTGGTTCCGGACACTATTCTGGTAGTTAAAGGGTTAATTAATTATTATATCACAAATATTCTTGTTCCTAAAATTGTTCTCAAGAGTCTCTAATACATCCCATTATATTTTAAATCAATTTCCTTCATAAAAGGCCTGTTCCGGCCTGTTCCGTTCCGTTCCGGCTTTTACACCGTTCCGACCCTGCAGCATGTGTAACTTATAAGTGTTCTGTATTTTAAGGGACGGGTGGCAACCCTACTGGGGTGTGTGAGACAGAGGGGGCTGAGAATCTATACAGGGACTGGGATGTGAGGAGGGCTGAGTGTCTGTACAGGGGCTGGATTGTGAGACAGAGGAGAGAGTTGAAAGTCTGTATCTGTACAGGGGCTAGAGTATGAGAAATAGGGGGCTAAGAACCTATACAGGCGCTTAGGTGTGAGGCAGAGGGGGACTGAGAACCATTAAATGGACTGGTGTGTGTGTGTGAGAGAGAGAGGTCTGTGAGTCTCTACAGGAGCAGAGGTGTGAAAGGGGCTGAGAGATGTACAGGGGCTGGTTTGTGAGATAGAGGGGGACAGAGTTTGTACAGGGGCTGGGGTGTGAGATAGAGGGGGGCTGAGAGTCTATACAGGGGCTGGGGTGTGATGTGGAGAGGGGCTGAGAGTCTGTACAGGGACTCGAGTGTAAGACAGAGGAGGGCTGAGAGTCTCTACAGGGGCTGTGGTGAGAGAGAGAAGGCTGAGAGTCTATAGAGAGGCTGAGAACTTGTACAGGGGCGTAGGTGTGAGACAGAGGAGGATTGAGAACCAGTACAGGACTGGGTGTGTAAGAGAGAGGGTCTGAGAATCTGTACAGTGGCTGGGATGTGAGACAGATGGGGGTTGAAAGTCTATTCAGGGGCTGGGGTGTGAGGGGGGCTGAGGGTCTGTACAAGGGCTGGAGTGTGAGACAGAGGGGACAGAGTCTGTACAGGGGCTGGGATGTTAGACAAATGGGGTCTGAGAGTCTATACAGGGGCTGGGGTGTAAGGGGGGCTTAGGGTCTGTACAAGGGCTGGAGTGTGAGACATAGGAGGGCTGAGATCTTGTACAGGGGCTTAGGTGTGAGGCAGAGGAGGGCTGCGGACCAATACAGGACTGGGATGTGAGAAAGAGAGGGGCCAAGTACCTGTTCAGGGGCTGAGTTGTGAGACAGAGGGGGTTAAGAGCCTGTACAAGGGATGGAGTGTGAGACAGAGGGGTGCTGAGAGACAAACAATGCAAAGTATTCCTGACTTGACTTGAGAGAGGTCTGAGTCTGTACAGGGACTCAGGTGTGAGGGGGTTGATATTCTGTACAGGGGCTGGGGTGTGAGGGGGCTGATATTCTGTACAGGGGCTGCAGTGTAAGGGGGCTGATATTCTGTACAGGGGCTGCAGTATGAGGGTGCTGATATTCTGTACAGGGGCTGCAGTGTGAGGGGGCTGATATTCTGTACAGGGGCTGCAGTGTGAGGGGGCTGAGTGTCTGTACAGGGGCTGGGGTGTAAGGGGGCTGATATTCTATACAAGGGCTGCTGTGTGAAGGGGCTGAGTGTCTGTACAGGGACTGGGTTGTGAGACAGAGAGGGGCTGAGAGTCTGTACAGGGGCAGACGTGAAACAGAGGGGGGCTGAGAGTCTGTACAGGGGCAGACTTGGGAAACAAGGGGGCTGAGAGTCTGTACAGGGACTGGGGTGTGAGACAGAGGGGGTCTGAGAGTCTGTACAGGGACTGGGGGGTGAGAGTCTGTACAGGGACCAGGATGTGAGAAAGAGGGGGCTAAGAGTCTGTACAGGGACTGGGGTGTGAGACAGAGGGGGCTGAGAGTCTGTATAGGGACTGGGGTGTGAGGGGGCTGATACAATGAGCAAGCTGAATTTGCGGGAGTGAGGACTTGATGAAGTACAGTCTGTGTGTTAGGGTGATGGGTACAAGTCTGACCTGTTTATAATAATTGTATATTTATCAATTGTATATGTGATGGGGTCACAGGAAGTCAGTCTGCATGGTTGTCCCACACAGGATGTGACATAACTGGGAAAAAATATGTTTCTTATTGCTATGACTCTGAGATATTATTATTACTGTTGCTATAATAGACTATTTATGACTTAAGACAGGTGAAAAGTGAAGGGTGACATTAAGTCATTTAACTAAATATGAAGAGGAAACCACATCCCAGAGTAATGCAATATATATAATTATATCAAGCACAGCTGTTCAGAGGGTAGTAGGTATAAGGACCAGGCTTACAGCACATGTAGTAGGGCAAATACTTACTTGGTGCACAGTATTTGTTGTGTCCTCACTTTAGCAGCCTCATATCATTTGTAATTTTATCCTATGATCAAGGTAATATTTGGGTTATACGATTTGGGGCAGATTCCGGTTTGAGCATAAAAAGCAGATGAAGAACTGAGGGGCAGCAGGACAGAGCTACCAGTTTGGGATAATCCCATAAATTACAGGATAACTGGTAACCAGGGAGCTTTGGCACTTAGTATTTTACATTTGTTTCCTGATTTATCAGATAACTCTGCATATTCCTGTATGCAGTCACCTTCTCATGATGCTAATATTAAATAAATGTGTCACCCCATAACGTTTGACAAACCTGCTATATAGAGATTGACACATTTTATTACTTTATATGTTAACTGCTGAACATGCAGCTGGTCACATATGTAGTATTAGATTGTGTATAAGTGAAATAAACATGTTTAATATCACATAATCATCTCTTTACCATTATAAAAATACAGGAATAGCTCTGATTATTTCTGATCTCTCACGCTGCTGTCTTTCTTTCTTCTTGCAGATGTCACATTTATAGCATCTGACTCAGTCACTGAGAAAAAACAAGATGAACAAATACAGGAAGCAGATAGCAGAACAGTTCCTGAGTCAGGCCCTGGGCATCATCTGCCTGCTGACCGGAGAGGTAAGAGCTTCTGGGTAATGTCATGTGACACTGGTCCTATTTACTGTGCTGCTTCTGATACATCAGACCTATTATACTAACCCTAACTTCAGCTCACCCAGACTGTCTCACTAACCCTAAATTCATCTCTACCAGACCATCTCACTAACCCTAACTTCATCTCACCCAGACCATCTCACTAACCCTAAATTCATCTCTACCAGACCATCTCACTAGCCCTAACCTCATCTCACCCAGACCATCTCACTAACCCTAAATTAATCTCTCCCAGGCCTTCTCACTAACCCTAACTTCACCCCATTGAGACCATCTCACTAACTCCAACTTAAGCTCATCCAGACCATCTCACCAAGACCATCTCGCTAACCCTACCTTCATCTCACCCAGAGCATCTCACTAACCCTAACTTCATCTCACCCAGACCATCTCACTAACCCTAACTTCAGCTCACCCAGACCATTTCACTAACCCTAACTTTATCTCACCCATACCATTTCACTAACCCTAACTTCAACTCACCCAGACCATTTCACTAACCCTAACTTCATCTCACCTAGACCATCTCACTAACCCTATCTTCATCTCACCCAGACCATCTCACTAACCCTAACTTCAGCTCACCCAGACCATTTCACTAACCCTAACTTTATCTCACCCATACCATTTCACTAACCCTAACTTCAACTCACCCAGACCATTTCACTAACCCTAACTTCATCTCACCTAGACCATCTCACTAACCCTATCTTCATCTCATCCAGACCATCTCACTAACCCTAACTTCAGCTCACCCAGAGCATCTCACAAACCCTAACTTCAGCTTACCCAGACCACCTGACAAACCCTAACTTCAGCTTAACCAGACCATTTCACTATCACTAACTTAAAGGATCACTCAATGCAGTAGAATTGCATAATTAATAAGTGCATAATAAAAAGACAAAGCAATAACCCCTACTCTGAATTTCAAATAAACAGTAGATTTTTTTCTGACAAATTTAGTTTTTTCTTCCATTTTGACGGCCCCTGTATCATGTGACAGACATCAGCCAATCAGAGACTAGTATATGTATACCCTGTGAACTTGTGCACATGCTCAGTAGGATCTTGTTTCCCAGAAAGTGTATATAAAAAGATTGTGCAAAATTTTATTATGGAAATAAATTGGAAAGGGTCTTAACCCCTTAATGACCACAGCACTTTTCCATTTTCTGTCTGTTTGGGACCAAGGCTATTTTTACATTTTTGCGGTGTTTGTGTTTAGCTGTAATTTTCCTCTTACTCATTTACTGTACCCACACATATTATATACCATTTTTCTCGCCATTAAATGGACTTTCAAAATCTACCATTGTTTTCATCATATCTTATAATTTGCTATAAAAAAAAATACAAAATATGATGAAAAAATGGAAAAAAACACACTTTTTCTAACTTTAACCCCCAAAATATGTTACACATCTACAACCACCAAAAAACACCCATGCTAAATAGTTTCTAAATTTTGTCCTGAGTTTAGAAATACCCAATGTTTACATGTTCTTTGATTTTTTTGCAAGTTATAAGGCAATAAATACAAGTAGCACTTTGCTATTTCCAAACCACTTTTTTTCAAAATTAGCGTTAGTTACATTGGGACACTGATATCTTTCAGGAATCCCTGAATATCAATTGACATGTATATATATTTATTTATAAGACATCCCAAAGTATTGATCTAGACCCATTTTGGCATATTTCATGCCACCATTTCACCGCCAAATGCGATCAAATAAAAAAAATTGTTCACTTTTTCACAAATTTTTTCACAAACTTTAGGTTTCTCACTGAAATTATTTACAAACAACTTGTGCAATTATTGCACAAATGGTTTTAAATGCTTCTCTGGGATCCCCTTTCTTTAGAAATAGCAGACATGTATGGCTTTGGCGTTGCTTTTTGGTAATTAGAAGGCTGCTAAATGCCACTGCGCACCACATGTGTATTATGCCCAGCAGAGAATGGGTTAATTAGGGAGTATGTAGGGAGCTTCTAGGGTTAATTTTAGCTGTAGTATAGTGTAGTAGACAACCCCAAGTATTGATCTAGGCCCATTTTGGTATATTTCATGCCATCATTTCACCGCCAAAGGCGATCAAATGAAAAAAAAACGTTAAATTTTTCACAATTTTAGGTTTCTCACTGAAATTATTTACAAACAGCTTGTGCAATTATGGCACAAATGGTTGTAAATGCTTCTCTGGGATCCCCTTTCTTTAGAAATAGCAGACATGTATGGCTTTGGCGTTGCTTTTTGGTAATTAGAAGGCCGCTAAATGCTGCTGCGCACCACACGTGTATTATGCCCAGCAGTGAAGGGGTTAATTAGGTAGTTTGTAGGGAGTTTGCAGGGTTAATTTTAGCTTTAGTGTAGAGATCAGCCTCCCATCTGACACATCACACCTCCTGATCCCTCCCAAACAGCTCCCTTCCCTCCCCCACCCCACAATTGTCCCCGCCATCTTAAGTACTGGCAGAAAGTCTGCCAGTACTAAAATAAAAGGCATCTTTGAATATTTAAAAAAAAAAAAAAGAGCATATGTACATATGCTGCTATGTAGGATCCCCTCTTAGCCCCCAACCTCCCAGATCCCCCCTAAAACAGCTCTCTAACCCCCCCTCTGCCTTATTGGGGGCCATCTTGGGTACTGGCAGCTGTCTGCCAGTACCCAGTTTGCATCAAAAAAAGTGTTTTATTATTTTATTTTTATTTTTTTCTGTAGTGTAGCTTCCCCCCCACAGACTAACATCCCACCAGCCATACCGATCTAGCTAAATTAAAAATAATATCCCCCTTTTTCCCCACTTCAAATTCAAATATTTCTGTAGTGCAGCGGTTCCCACCCGCTCCCTCCCCGTGCACGCACCCGCCCCCCCCCGTGCACGTGCGCGCATCCGTGCGCGCCCCCGGGCATCCCCGATCCCGCCCACCTCCGCATCATCCAGGGCCATCGATGGCCGCCACCCGCCTCCCACACCGGCGCTCCCACCCACCAATGAACTTAGCCGTTAAAGTCCGGTGCAGAGAGGGCCACAGAGTGGCTCTCTCTACATCGGATGGCTAAAAATGGTTATTGCAGGATGCCTCAATATCGAGGCATCACTGCAATAACCGGAAAGCAGCTGGAAGCGAGTAGGATCGCTTCCAGCTGCTTTCCACACCGAGGACGTGCAGGGTACGTCCTCAGGCGTTAACTGCCTTTTTTTTGAGGACGTACCCTGCACGTCCTCGGTCGTTAAGGGGTTAAAGGGACACTGAACCCAAATTTTTTTCTTTTGTGATTCAGATAGAGCATGCAATTTTAAGCAACTTTCTAATTTAATGCTATTAACTTTTCTTCATTCTTTTTGTATCTTTATTTGAAAAAGAAAGCATCTAAGCTTTTTTTTTTGTTCAGGCCTCTGGACAGCACTTCTTTATTGGTGGATGAATTTATCCACCAATCAGCAAGAACAACCCAGATTGTTCACCAAAAATGGGCGGGAATCTAAACTTACATTCTTGCATTTCAAATAAAGATACCAAGAGAATGAAGAAAATTTGATAATAGGAGTAAATTAGAAAGTTGCTTAACCCCTTAAGGACACATGTCGTACAGGGTACGTCGCACACAATCTGGTCTTTAAAGACCAGCGACGTACCCTGTACAACATTAGGGGTTTAAAGCGTCTGGAAGCGATCCTGATCGCTTCCAGCCACTTTCCGGTTATTGCAGTGATGCCTCGATATCGAGGCATCCTGCAATAACACCCCTTGGCCATCCGATGCAGAGAGAGCCACTCTGTGGCCCTCTCTGCACCGGACATCGATGGCCGGTATCGTTGGTGAATGGGAGCTGCAGTTGGAGGCGGGTGGGCGGCCATCGATGTGAGCTATGACGTGGAGGGGGGCGGGATCGTGGGCGAGATAGCAGGGCACGCACACGTGCACAGGGGCGGGCGTGTGCACAGGGTGGAAGCAGGTGGGAACGGCTACACTACAGAAAATGTTTTTAATAAAAGTGGGGTAAAATTTATTTTTAAAAAAAGCATTTAAGGGATCTGGGAGGGGGGGGGGGGGAGTTGGTCTTGGGGTGGGAGGGAAGCTACACTACAGAAAAAAATGAATAAAATAAAAAAACACATTTTTTTTAGTAAACTGGGTACTGGCAGACAGCTGCCAGTACCCAAGATGGCTACCAATAAGGTAGAGGGTGAGGGTTAGAGAGCTGTTTGGGGGGGATCAGGGAGGTTGGAGCCTAAGGGGGGATCCTACACATCAGCATATGTAAATATGCTATTTTTTCATTTTTTTAAAAAAATACCTTTTATTTTAGTACTGGCAGACTTTCTGCCAGTACTTAAGATGGCGGGGACAATTGTGGGGTGGGGGAGGGAAGAGAGCTGTTTGGGAGGGATCAGGGGGTGTGATGTGTCAGATGGGAGGCGAATGTCTACATTAAAGCTAAAATTAACCCTGAAGCTCCCTACAAGCTACCTAATTAACCCCTTCACTGCTAGACATAATACACGTGTGATGCACAGCGGTATTTAGCGGTGGCATGAAATATACCAAGATGGGCCTAGATCAATACTTGGGGTTGTCTACTACTCTACACTAAGGCTAAAATTAACCCTAGAAGCTCCCTACATGCTCCCTAATTAACCCCTTCACTGCTGGGCATAATACACGTGTGGTGCGCAGTCGCATTTAGTGGCCTTCTAATTACCAAAAAGCAACGCCAAAGCCATATATGTCTGCTATTTCTGAACAAATGGGATCCCAGAGAAGCTTTCACAACCATTTGTGCCATAATTGCATAAGCTGTTTGTAAATAATTTCAGTGAGAAACCTAAAATTGTGAAAAATTTAACATTTTTTTTTCATTTGATCGCATTTGGCGGTGAAATGGTGGCATGAAATATACCAAGATGGGCCTAGATCAATACTTGGGGTTGTCTACTACTCTACACTAAGGCTAAAATTAACCCTAGAAGCTCCCTACATGCTCCCTAATTAACCCCTTCACTGCTGGGCATAATACACGTGTGGTGCGCAGTCGCATTTAGTGGCCTTCTAATTACCGAAAAGCAACGCCAAAGCCATATATGTCTGCTATTTCTGAACAAAGGGGATCCCAGAGAAGCGTTTACAACAATTTATTCCATAATTGCACAAGTTGTTTGCAAATAATTTCAGTGAGAAACCTAAAGTTTGTGAAAAAATTTGGGAAAAAGTGAACAATTTTTTTTTTATTTGATCTCATTTGGCGGTGAAATGGTGGCATGAAATATACCAAAATGGGACTAGATCAATACTTTGGGATGTCTTCTAAAAAAATGTATACATGTCAAGGGATATTCATGGATTCCTGAAAGATATCAGTGTCCCAATGTAACTAGCGCTAATATTGAACAAAAGTGGTTTGGAAATAGCAAAGTGCTACTTGTATTTATTGCCCTATAACTTGCAAAAAAAGCATAGAACATGTAAACATTGGGTATTTCTAAACTCAGGACAAAATTTAGAAACTATTTAGCATGGGTGTTTTTTGGTGGTTGTAGATGTGCAACAGATTTTGGGGGTCAAAGTTAGAAAAAGTGTGTTTTGTTTCCATTTTTTACCTCATATCTTATAAAAAAATTTTTTATAGTATACTAGAAGATATGATGAAAATAATGGTGTCTTTAGAAAGTCCATTTAATGGCGAGAAAAACGGTTTATAATATGTGTGGGTAAAGCAAATGAGTAAGAGGAAAATTACAGCTAAACACAAACACCGCAGAAATGTAAAAATAGCCCTGGTCCTTAAGGGAAAGAAATTGAAAAATGGCCTTGTCCTTAAGGGGTTAAAATTTCATGCTCTATCTGAATCACGAAATAAAACATTTGGGTTCAGTGTCCCTTTAAAACTGCATGCTCTATGTTAATCTTAAAGGTTATTATTGTTATTGTTTAAAAAGATATTTATTCTCTTTATTACCCATTCACCAGTTTTGCATAACCATCACTGTTATACTAATATACTTTTTGCATTATGATTACCTGTATCTAAGCCTCTGCAGACTGTCCCTTATCTCAGTGCTTTTCACAAACTTGCATTTTCGCCAACTAGTGCTGGTTCCTGCATTACTCCACAGAAGTGAGAACAATATTATCTATATGGTACACATAGACTTTTTTGCTGTGTAAAACTAATAAAAAGCACTGAGATAAGAGGCGACCTGCAGGGGCTTAGAAACAGGCAGATATTTAGAGGTTTAGTGGTTATAAAATATATAAATACAGGTATACCCCGTTCATACAGCGGGTTAGGGACTGGAGCCCCGCTGTAAAGTGATATTTTCACTTGCCAGCGTGTTTAAAAACTTGAAAACCTGTTTGAACTAACATATATTAGGCTATATAGTGCTATATTTAGTTTAACACTAGCACAGTATTCAATAAATACTGTACCTGTAAAATAATGACAATTACTGTAGTAAAATTTGCCAGACTATAACACTGAGATACAGATCGCACTGTGATTCTGTAAACAGAATGAACTGCGCATAACAAAATGGTGCCAGTCACTTTTCTTGCAATCTCACGAAGATTACAGCACTGTTTCAAAATCTTGGAGGTTGAAATCCATCTCCACAAAAGCGCTGTATTAGCGAAGCACTGTAAAGTGAAGCGCTGTGAAGTGAGGTATACCTGTATAACATTATTGGTTACGCACATCTGGGGAATGGGTAGTAAAGGCGTTATCTATCTTTTTAAATAATTTTAAAAAATCAAGTAGACTGCCCCCTTTAAGCTCACTCACCTGCACAACCCTCCAACACAAATCCTCCCCCAGTACCCAGGGCCCCCTGCACATCTGCTGCAAAAAAAAATACTAATCCTAACACCCAAGACCCCTCCCACCATAAAGAAAAATCCCAAGCATACAAAGTCCTACTACATGACCTCTATTGCTAAAACTCCCTACAGAACTTAAAGGCCCCCAACTACAAAAAGCCTTAATACCCAAGGGACCCCAGCACCGAAGGAACCTCCTATCAATCAAGCGCTCAACTCCCCCCCCCCCCATCACACCCTCTCAAATGTTCCAGCGATGTCTATATTCCCGAGCTCATATCCTCAGTCTTTAGCAGTTTTTATCCATAGAGGTCGCACAAAATTTATCCACTATATTTTATTTATTTATGTTTTATGATGATCAAGGGAAGTAAACAAGAGCTTGTTAGTCCAGGCAAATGGAGTCTGATGATTTATCTCATACGTATTATAGGAATACACCATTGTGAAGAAGAGGCCCTCGCACAGCAGCGTTCAACAGCTGAGTGGAGAGGTGAGTACTGCTGGGGAATGTGACAAGATACACAGTGACTCACTTTACTAACCCATCTGACCCTGTGTGCTACCTTCTGTCTGTGTCTGTATGTTCTCAGTAATATTATCCTGTCAGTAAAAGTGTGTGACAGAACCAGTCCCTGTGTCAGCGCTGAATGAGTTGTGTGTGTTTCAGGTGCCTATAAAGTGGGATGATGTTGCTGTGTATTTCTCTATGGAGGAGTGGGAGTATATAGAGGGACACAAGGAGCTTTACAAGGACGTCATGATGGAGACTCACCAAGTACTAAGGACTATGGAGATCCCAGGAAATGAGAGCTCAGGTAACACTGTGGAGTAATAAATATCTCATACACTACTGACGTGACTGACACAGAGCAAATCTACAGTGAATCCGTCATGTGTGATCTAACGAGCTGTCTGATTATAAACTAGTTTTATACCCAACAAAAATAATAAAAACACAGTTAAAGGGTAAAGCGAGATTTATGTTAAAGCAATTATATATTTATATATGTAAATATTTTAAACGTAAAAAGTAACAGATGCTTTGTTTTTGTTCTTAATTGATTACATTTGAATATATATATATATATTATATATATATATATATATATATATATATATTATAAAGAAATGGTTTGGGATGTGTAGTAAATACTGGAAGTATAAACTAGACTGGAGGCACTAAATAGTTGCTCTGTGTATAAAGGGTGGAGCTGCTGGAGTTAGCCTAAAAAGTGTGCAGGAATTACCCTCTAAAATCTACACACAGGATAAAGGTATGTCTGGAAGAGTTGGTAAACTACACAGCGCTGACCCCTAACTTGTATAGATGAACTGGTGATTAGGAATAAAAATAATAATAATAATATGGCACCCCAACAGAGTATTATTTTGCACGGTGGTGCACACTTATAACTCTATAAAATGCAATTCACACAAAACATAATCCGTACTCCAAGTATTAAGTAACCAGGTATACAATGTAGCATACAGTGAATGTGCATTAAGTATACAAATGTAACTGTGTTAGTGTCAATACAAGTTACTAATGAGTATTTAGCACTTGCGCAGAGTGCTGCGGTTTTTAAGAAGACAATCTAGTTGTACGAACGATATAGTATAAACTCTCTATGTATAGTATCTATAACAATAGCTAACACAAAATTTCATGTAGCGTATAGAAAAAGTAATGGTGTATAGAACCTAATACTACAAATCTCGTCTGTGGACAAAATGTAGCAACACCCAATTGTATTGATTAACGATCGAAATGTTTAAGGTGAATAGTCCTTGTAGAGACAAAATGGTATTTAAATATATAAGTACAGTTTTCTAAAAATAAAATAAAAAAAAATTAATGATAGTAGAAATATTAGGTAGTGGAGGTATATGTCCGTATTAAAAATAAACAGTTCGAAGAATTTTCCGTGTGTATAATTGCAGCAGGGAGACTTAACGTTCCATATCCAATTACTGTCTCACAGTCTACTTACATTCCAGACCCTCAATCGTATGAGGTAAGGAGTGGGTGATGTGATGCAGTTGAGGCTTGAAGCGTCTCCCCCAGGCAGGTGCAGGTCCTCTTGTTCGTTATCCACAGGATCTCTGTTCCCTCTGCTCGTCCGTATCCAGCGGTCGTTATTTCTCTCCTCCTCTCTCCCGTATGTTTTTATAGAAGGGACGAGAAAGAACCGCACATAGTGTGACTATAGCACGCTGGTGAGCTACGCTAATCCCAACACTTCTTCACAGATCTTCAGGCCGCGCTAAAAGTATTTATTTGTTTTCTTTAAATTTCGTGGTGTATTCATTCAGATATTCTTATTCAGCTATCTTCTTTCTTCAGCAACTTTCTGCCTGTGTGACCATGCCCGTCTGCAGCACCTATTCACAAGAGTATTGCAAGTTGCTGAAGAAAGAAGATAGCTGAATAAGAATATCTGAATGAATACACCACGAAATTTAAAGAAAACAAATAAATAGAATAGAAAACCGTACTTATATATTTAAATACCATTTTGTCTATACACGGACTATTCACCTTAAACATTTCGATCGGTAATGAATACAATTGGGTGTTGCTACATTTTGTCCGCAGAAAAGATTTGTAGTATTAGGTTCTATACACCATTACTTTTTCTATACGCTACATGAAATTTTGTGTTAGCTATTGTTATAGATACTATACATATCGAGAGTTTATATCATTAGTACAACTAGATTGTCTTCTTAAAAACCGCAGCACTCTGCGCAAGTGCTAAATACTCATTAGTAACTTGTATTGACACTAACACAGTTACATTTGTATACTTAGTGCACATTCACTGTATGCTACATTTTATACCCGTTTCCTTAATACTTGGAGTACGGATTATGTTTTGTGTGAATTGCATTTTATAGAGCTATAAGTGTGCACCACCGTGCAAAATAATACTCTGTTGGGGTGCCATATTATTATTATTTTTATTCCTAATCACCAGTTCATCTATACAAGTTAGGGGTCAGTGCTGTGTAGTTTACCAACTCTTCCAGATATATATATATATATATATATATATATATATATATATATATACACATACATACTGTGTGTATATGTGTGTATGTATATATGTATATATATATATATATATATATATTAGATGCAGTAAAAATTCTTTCATATCCATTTAATAAAATAAACTGATTTTATTCTCTGTTAGAACTAACAGGTCACAGTGATGAAAATCTAGACACAGGAACACATAGAGACCTTGTACAGAATATTCAACGAGTGGAGACCCCATCAGACGTCTCTGCAGGTAACAGATCTATGGCAGAAGCTACTAGTAATGTTTTCAAATACTGATGTGTTGTGTAATATTACTGAATAATCAGTTTGTGTGAGATAACTGCACTTTAAAGGGACAGTCTACACCAGAATTGTTATTGTTTAAAAAGATAGATAATCCCTTTATTTCCCATATCCCAGTTTTGCATAACCAACACAGTTATATTATTTGTTTTACCTCTGTGATTACCTTGTATCTAAGCCTCTGCAGACTGCCCCCTTATCTCAGTGCTTTTGAAAGACATGCAGTTCAGCCAATCAGTGCAGACTCCTAAATAACTCCACGGGAGTGAGCACAATGTTATCTATATGACACACACATGAACTAGTACTGTCTAACTGTGAAAAACTTTCAAAATGCTCTGAGCTAAGAGGCGGTTTTCAACGGTTTAGAAATCAGTTTGAGCCTAGCTAGGTTTAACTTTTCAAAAATACCACCAAGGGAACAAAGCAAATTTAACGATAAGTCAATTAGAAAGTTGTTTAACATTGAATGCCCTATATGAATCATTAAAGTTTAATTTTGACTAGACGGTCCCTTTAATCCATTTAACCAAAAAACTTATTTTATTCTTTATTAGAACTAACAGGTCACAGTGTCATAGACACAGGAGCACAAGGAGGACTTGTACAGAATATTCAGCCATCAGATGTCTCTGCAGGTGAGTGATCTATGGTATAAGCTTCACAGTTAGAAAACTCATATTCTAAAATGTTTTCCCCTTATGTTAATGATGAGCCTCAGTACAGACAGATTGTAATAATAAAATCTATTTGGTTCACACCCCTACCTTGTCTTTTCTTCTCTCTCACCCTCTGCTTCATGTGAATACCACACACACATGCCCTCTCTCACCCTCTGCTTCATGTTAATATACTTTATAACCTCAGTTTACCTGTTTCTAAGCCCCTGCAGGCCATCTCTTATCTCTGTGCCTTTTATTAGCATTTTACAGCCATACAGTGCTAGATCATGTGTGTCATATAGATAGCATTGTTATATTAATATACTTTATAACCTCAGTTAAGCTGTTTCTAAGCCCCTGCAGACCACCTCTTATCTTGGTGCCTTTTATTAGCTTTTTACAGCCATTCAGTGCTAGTTCATGTGTGTCATATAGATAACATTGTTATATTAATTTACTTTATAACCTCAGTTTACCTGTTTCTAAGCCCCTGCAGGCCATCTCTTATCTCGGTGCCTTTTATTAGCCTTTTACATCCATACAGTGCTAGTTCATGTGTGTCATATGGATAACATTGTTATATTAATATACTTTATAACCTCAGTTTACCTGTTTCTAAGCCCCTGCAGGCCATCTCTTATCTCAGTGCCTTTTATTAGCCTTTTACAGCCATACAGTGCTAGTTCATGTGTGTCATATGGATAACATTGTTATATTAATATACTTTATAACCTCAGTTTACCTGTTTCTAAGCGCCTCTTATCTCTGTGCCTTTTATTAGCTTTTTACAGCCATACAGTGCTAGTTCATGTGTCATATGGATAACATTGTTATATTAATATACTTTATAACCTTAATTTACCTGTTTCTAAGCCCCTGCAGACCATATCTTATCTCAGTGCCATTTATTAGCCTTTTACAGCCATACAGTGCTAGTTCATGTGTGTCATATGGATAACATTGTTATATTAATATACTTTATATCCTCAGTTTACCTGTTTCTAAGCCCCTGCAGACCATCTCTTATCTCTGTGCCTTTTATTAGCCTTTTACAGCCATACAGTGCTAGTTCATGTGTGTCATATGGATAACATTGTTATATTAATATACTTTATAACCTCAGTTTACCTGTTACTAAGCCCCTGCAGGCCATCTCTTATCTCAGTGCCTTTTATTAGCCTTTTACAGCCATACAGTGCTAGTTCATGTGTGTCATATGGATAACATTGTTATATTAATATACTTTATAACCTCAGTTTACCTGTTTCTAAGCCCCTCTTATCTCTGTGCCTTTTACAGCCATACAGTGCTAGTTCATGTGTCATATGGATAACATTGTTATATTAATATACTTTATAACCTCAGTTTACCTGTTTCTGAGCCCCTGCAGGCCATCTCTTATCTTGGTGCCTTTTATTAGCTTTTTACAGCCATACTGTGCTAGTTCATGTGTGCCATATGGATAACATTGTTATATTAATATACTTTATAACCTCAGTTTATCTGTTTCTAAGCCCCTGCAGGCCATCTCTTATCTCGGTGCCTTTTATTAGCCTTTTACAGCCATACAGTGCTAGTTCATGTGTATCATATGGATAACATTGTTATATTAATATACTTTATAACCCCTGTTTACCTGTTTCTAAGCCCCTGCAGGCCATCTCTTATCTCGGTGCCTTTTATTAGCCTTTTACAGCCATACAGTGCTAGTTCATGTGAGTCATATAGATAACATTGTGCTCACTCCCGTGTAGAATGATAATAATTCTGCAGGAACAACACTAATTGGTTGAAATGCAAGATTGTGAAATAAACTGAGATACGGGGGCCACCTACATAGGCTTAGATACAAGGTGATCACAGAGGTAAAAAGTGTATTAGTATAACAGTGTTTGTTATGCAAAACCGTAGAATGGGTAATAAAGGCATTGTCTATCTTTTTAAACAATAACACTTTTCATGTACACTGTCCCTTTAAGTGTATAGCAATTAAGTACCCATTACTGTGTTAAACATTAGTTGCTTTTGGGGTGAAATGAAATATTGTCTGCAATAAATGTTCTGACAGATGATATTAATACTGATGTAGACGTTAAAACAGAAGATCTGAGTGTAACGTGTCAGCTGGAAGCTCCAATGCAGGAAATGTGTGACAGTGACAATGCAGGTAAGTGCACGTGTGTAACAGTGAAGGTAAGTGCACGTGTGTGACAGTGAAGGTAAGTGCACGTGTGTGACAGTGAAGGTAAGTGCACGTGTGTGACAGTGAAGGTAAGTGCACGTGTGTGATAGTGAAGGTAAGTGCACGTGTGTGACAATGAAGGTAAGTGCACGTGTGTGACGTGTCTTCTGTTAACGGGGTATTGCCTGTTTTTATAGCTTATTGTCTGTAAGTGCTGTACATTATATCACCAGTCAGGGTGTCACCTCACTCACACACTGAGTGTCACAATATAGCCTGATACTCACTGCCTAGTGTTTAGTTATCCTGATCACATGACACCCAAGCCCTATACAGCTGCTGTCATTTATATCTGCCAGAGTATAATCATTACTGTTGTCATCTGATCAGCTGCAGATACATCAGTAGCACTTTGTAGGAGCATAAAATAAACCCCACAGCACTATATGATCTGCTCATCTGTATGTCCTGTCTGTATATTGTGAGTTAAAGGGGCATTGTACTTAAACCTTCTATAATACATGTGAAAGACCAGCAGAGGAACAGGTTTGTAATATTTATTTTTACATGGAAAATGTTAAAGGGACATTGTACTCTGCCAGCAAGACACAACATTAAAATAATAATAATATTCAGGTTTGTGCGCCAGTAGGGTTTGTCCCCCACTTTTTTTTTTTGCTCTATTGACTTCTATGGAGGAATAGGTTATCACACACACACACAATATCCTGATTTCAGCTTTTTATGCTCTTCGGGTTAGCGCGGAAGCGAAAACGGTTTACTTTCAACTTATAATATGAGCCCAACCCATAATATGAGCCCAACCCGCGCAAAAAGTTAACTGCTAGCGCAGTTAACAAGCAGGAGCGTTAAACTGTGCTCCACTTGTAATCTGACCCTTAGTAAGAAAATCCATGATCCCCTCTCTAATATTGTATTTGTTTGTATAAGGATTTTACTGTGTGTTTGAGGGAGATTGTGTTGTGTGTCTGTTTTCAGGGGCTGTTGGAATACTAGAATAGCACAGGTGAGTGTGTATATAGGTGACGTGTCTCACTTTTAGAGTCCCTATTCCCCCTCAATAAAACACACAGGTGAAAACTCACCTGTTATTTGTGGTGATTGTGATATAACTAATGTAGGGCTGAATTCTAAATACAATGAGTGAAAAAGATTGAAAACAGCGTCAGCACAAGGGTATGAAATGGCTCAGTGGTGAAAAGGTTAAACTTGATAACTTGCATTATTTCTATTATTTTTACTCTTTTATTAAATAAATAGAAAATACTTTTGTCTTGAACGATATAAATCCCTTTATACATCTGATCTCTCTATCATATCACTGTGGTACTCTCTCTCACACAGGCAATACAAGTTAAGATAATTAAATGGGCAATAGTGAGGTTTTAATAACCAATGGAAAATGCATTTTATTTTCAAAACCTCACAGAACCCTGTAATACGTCTCATAGGGGAATTCTGATTGGTTACAGTGAGGCTGTATTTGTTGCAAGTAAAGTAACTGATTCCCAGCTAACTCCCTTTACTGTATGACACAGGTTGTATTTACTGTTGTGCTGATGTCATTTCATGGGATGTTTCTTCCAGATGCGACTGCTACTGATGTAGGCTCAGGTTTAACTTAAATTACAGTTTTTCACATTTTGTTTTAAACTAACTTTTACAAAGATACCATGTAAAGAATCATTTATTTATTTCTATTACTGATATTTTTTTCAGATGAAAAAGATGCTAACATTTTATGTAACACAGAACAAACAGAAGATCAGGGGCTAGCAAATATGCCAGAAGCTGCAAAGCAGGAAATATGTGACAATATAAGTACAGGTAGGTGTACTAGTGTGTGTCTGAGGGATACAGGACACAGGTGAGTGTACGCGTGTGATGTGTCTGAGGGATACAGGGTACAGGTGAGTGTATGTGTGTGATGTGTCTGAGGGATACAGGGCACAGGTGAGTGTACGTGTGTGATGTGTCTGAGGGATACAGGGCACAGGTGAGTGTAAGTGTGTGATGTGTCTGAGGGATACAGGGGACAGGTGAGTGTAAGTGTGTGATGTGTCTGAGGAATACAGGGTACAGGTGAGTGTACATTTTTTTTTTTAATATAATATTTATTTGGAAATCACAAACATAATGACAGTACATAGTCACTGCCCAACATATATTCAGCGGAAAAACAATAACATAAAAAAACAAGAAATCTCTTGTACAAAGTTGGGATAGGACTAAATATAACATAACATCATCTTAACTGTGATTTTCACTGGTTTTTTTACCCCCCCCCCCTTTTTCTATTCACACTAAACAGTGTGATACTGCTAAAAAAAATAAAGAGAACAACAAAAAAAAAAAAAAAAGAAAAGGAAGAAGCCCCTGAGTTAAACTAAATTAGCTTCCCCATTATTAACAATCCAGGTAGAAGGAAACAAACCTACTAACACTAGTTCTACAAAGCTAATGGATGATAGAAACGGAAAAATGATCTGTTTTTGTATAGGGAGGGAAAATGACTTGATAACTGGACACCATCCTGAAAGAAAGTTCTTTATTCTCTTATCTGATGCATCCTGCAAATGATAAGATTCAAACACTATTTGCTCCTGTATTGATTTAATAATCTCCACAAACCCTGGAACTCTCTTTGCTATCCAATATTTTAATATCAGATGTCTAACAGTTAATATGATTGTATTAACAACCCCTATCCAGTAGCTATCTCTAGTATTTAATGGAGATATCAGAAGGATAATATCTTGTAGTTTCAAAGATAAAGATATTTTAAAATGTTGGTTAATCCAATAGGTGATTTTCGACCAAAGTTGGTTAATTTTAGGGCAATACCAGAACATGTGTAGCAGGTCGGCTCTAGCATACGAACATCTAGGGCAGCTACTTGAACTAGTTGGATAAAATTTAGCGATTTTCAGAGGGTATAGATAAAAATTATTAATAAGCTTCATGTGGGATTCTTTCCAGCCCATAGAGACCTTACATTTCTTTGAAATAGAAAAACTCTGTTTAATACTCTCCTGATCAATATCTGGGATATGAGGAGACCAGAAATTACAAATCTTATCCAGATATACTTGACTCTGTTTTGACAACATAATGTCATACATCAATGAAATTGATGTGTCCCCTACAGAGAATTTCTGTAAGAGTACTCTAACCTCAGACCAGGCAGCTGATAAAGGAAAAAGCCAGTTTTGAGCAGAAATAAAGTGTCTGACCTGGAAGTATGCGAACAAATTGGATCTAGGAAGATCATATAGTTGGAAAAGAGATTCCACTGTAGAGATCTGGTGATTTCCATCCAGTAGCTGTTTTATTAGGCTTAACCCTCTTTCAGCCCATACTTTGAAGACTTTTTGATAGATACCTGGGGTAAATTGAGGATTACCTCTAATAGGCAGAAAATCTGAATATGTAGGATCAATGCTTAACATGCTACAGAACTTATGCCAGGCTATTACTATATTCTTAAATGATATGAGAGAAGCAACGTTAGACGGTAACTGTCGCGGTTTACAATGGAGTATAGCCTTTAAGGCAAAAGGATATATTAACGAAGTTTCTTCCTCAATAGAAGAGACTGTATTAGCATCTGTGATCCAATCACAAGCAAATTTAATTAACGTGGCTATATTGTATAACTTGACATCAGGGAGTGATAAACCCCCTGTAGATGACTTCTGCATTAATCTAGCCAAAGCGATACAAGGTTTTTTGTCCTTCCATAAAAATGTTGAAATGTATCCATACAATTTCCTAATGTCCTTATTCGTAATGAATATAGGAAGATTTTGGAGTGGATAGAGAAGACGAGGAAAGATAATTGTTTTGATCAGATTCACCCTGGCCGTTATAGCCAATGGGAATGCAGCCCATAATTGTAGGTCTAGTTTAATTTTTTGAAACAGGGGCGAATAGTTTGCTGAGTACCAAAATTTAGGATTCTTATGCAGAACCAGGCCAAGATATTTAATGGCATTAACCATTTTAAATGGGGTTTTGACAATGGAACAGGTCGATTTACCTAGACACATCAATTCACTTTTTTCCAGATTGACCTTGTATCCTGAAAATGAACTAAATTCTTTAAGGAGTTGCAATAATGTTGGGATAGATTGGTGAATATCCTCCAAAAAAAACAGTATATCGTCAGCATATAACAACACTTTTAACCATTGAGAGCCAAGAGGGATCCCCGGTAAGCTATCCCTTAATCTGATTGCGAATGGTTCCAACGCCAGATTAAACAATAATGGGGATAACGGACAACCTTGTCTGGTGCCCCGTTGCAACATTATCTGAGAAGAACGCTCCCCATTTATCAATAGATAGGAAATAGGTTTTGCATAAATTCTGTTGACAAACTGCCCAAAGTTTCCTTTAAACCCAAACCTTTCAAGTGACCGGAATAGGTGTTCCCAGATAATAGAATCAAATGCTTTAGTAGCATCTAACGTAAGTACCGCACTATGCTGTACTGACAAGTTTTTATGACCTTGGTCAATATTCCAGGCATAATCCAAAAAGGTAGTAACTTTACGGAAGTTCTTTATTGGGTTCCTGGCAGTCATAAACCCCGACTGGTCAGGATGTATAAGATTCTGTAGACAGCGAGACAATCTTGCCGCTATAATAGCGGCTAAAATCTTATAGTCGGTGTTTAACACCGAAATTGGTCTGTATGAAGCTAAATCTTCAGAATCTTTGCCTTTTTTCAGAATCAAAGAGATGTTTGCAGCAGAAAAGTATGAAGAGATTGGATTGTCTGAAACATAATAGATATTGAATAGATTTTCCAGTATCAAAAGCAACTCTTCCTTTAAACATTTATAAAATTCTGCAGGGAACCCATCTGGGCCTGCAGCCTTATTCAATTTCAATTGGTCAATTGCATTACCAATCTCTGTACAAGAGATGGGGTCATTCAATGCAGCCAATTCTTCAGATTGAATTATTGGCAATTTAATCTTGGACCAGAAAGCCTCTTGCTCAACGTGGTTTATATTAACTGGTGCATATAACTGTTGATAATAATTAAAGAATACTTCACCGATTTCTTTGGAATTAATATATCTAGAGTCACGATATTTAATAGCTGGAATAAGATTTTTTTTTTCCTACTTTTGGTGAGCCTCGCAAGATGTTTTGCAGAAGTCCTGTGAAACCCCCTATAATGTCGAGTTATTTTTATTTCCTCTATCTGAGATTTTTGTTTTAAAAAAAGGTCTCTCTCTTTTCTGAATCCCAAATATACTTCCCAATTGGCAGAGGAGGGGTCAATCTGAACTCTCCTGAATGCATTCTTTACCTTATTGGACAATTGAATTTCTCTATCCTTAATCTTCTTGTCTCGTCGTTTTGTATATGCCGTAATCTCCCCCCGCAACACCGCTTTTGAAGCCTCCCAAAATATTTCTACTTTATTCCTATAATTAGCATTAAACCTACCATATTCCAGCCATTTCTGTTTCATCCATGAACAAAATCTAGGATCAGAATATAGGAACCTAGGGAAGCAAAATACAGCCTTGCTGGATTTACTCTTACCGTTCGTGGGGAAAATACAATGAGATGATTGCGTGGTCCGAGACTAGAATCTCTGCGATTTCTGCCTCCAGTTTCCAAACAGATAAAGATTCCGAGACTAAAAATAGATCTATCCTAGAAAAGGTCCTATGGGCTTTAGACTCACACGTGAAAGCCTGAAGATCCGGGTTTTGGATGCGCCAAATATCAACCAAATTTAGTTTATAACAGAAGTTTTTAAAATATTTAGCATTTTTTTTATATAGAGATATATTTTTATTGGAAAATCGATCTAGTTCTGGGTATAGGGTCATATTAAAATCTCCACACAACACTAGATTTTCCCCTTTGAACGGGTATAACTTACTTTGGATTTTTCTCCAGAATTCTGCCGAGAATTGGTTAGGGGCATAAATATTACAAAATATGAATCTAGTATTCATAATACTAATTTGGAGTATAATAAATCTAGCAGAGGGATCGATTTCAGTTTTAATGATCCTATATTCAAGATCTTTATGAATTAATACCACCACTCCCGCTTTTTTAGAGATACCTGAAGAGGTAATAACCTCTCCTACCCATTTGATCTTGAGCTTAGCAGCTTCTTGCTCGTTAAGGTGCGTTTCCTGCAAAAACACTAAGTCCGGTTTATGTTTAGCCAAAATTTTAATAATTAATTTACGTTTAACCGGCGAAGAGATCCCCCCCACATTCCAGGATAATGTCTTAACTCCTTCTACCATCATCCTTTCCTATATATACCATCATTAAAACAGGGGGGGGGGGGGGGAAAGAAAATTAAAAAAAGTAAGTCCAGACTTAACATTGATCATAGTTAACAAAATAAACTTTTTTTTTGGCATTTTTCCTCATGCATACTCTAACAAAGCTGGATACATAAAATATAATATAAAACCCGCTAATCCGCCAGGTCTCTACTGGTCGAATTTTGAGTTTGATCTGGTATACCATCATACGCCTTAATAAAATCTTTAACCTCATTAATTCCGCTGAACGAGTGTCTTATTCCCTTATCCGCCACTACAATTCTAGCTGGATAGAGTAGTCTCGCTTTTAAACCTTTATTTATAAGCTGGGTGCAATATGGGGCCATCCCTTTCCTCCTGGAGGAAGTCTCAGAAGAGAAATCCTGAAACAAAAGAATCTTACTGTTACCAAAAGTTGGAGGGTCGGTTTTTTTGAACCATTTTAATATATCCACTTTATCCTGAAATTTTAAAAACTTACATATAGCCATTCTTGGTCTTACAAACCCATTCTCTGCCACTCTCTTAGGGCCCACTCTGTGCGCCCTTTCAATTATTAGAGGTAGGGATTGAGCTGGCATACCCATAGCCTGTAGTAATGTAACGGACATAAATTTACTTATGTCATCAAATTCAGGTAGTTCGGGCAGGCCTACAATCCTGATGTTATTGCGTCTGGAGCGATCTTCGAGATCCTCCAGGCGCAATTGCATACTATTTATTTTGGCCTGTTTTCGAGAAACTGTCTCATAGCTATTTGCCTGATCTTCCAATAAAGAGATTCTATTCTCGGCTTCAACCATTCTAGCTGAGAATTGTTTAACCTCTGAGGAGAGTACCCCTATCTCTGTTGCTATAGTGCCTAATTCCTTTTTGATTAACTCGAATTGGGGGAGAATATAGCTGAAAACTGTCCAATCAATACCTGTGTATCGATGACTGACGGTGCAATGTCCGTCACCACATCGATACTGGTATCTGCCGTTTTGGCTTTTTTGTCCTTGGGCTTCACAGGCATCTTGGGTGAACTAACTCTCACCTGTGACACAAACTTATCCATCAAGTGCAGTACACAAAAAAATAGATCTGACCAGTACCCCACACTGACAAACTAGGGTCTGGCTATTAATGTGACTATAATTGTGATTAATCAAAACACTGGGGTAGTGGTCCCCAAGACCAACAGAAAAAAAAAAAAACCTTCTCCTATGTGTGTGAAGAAAAAAAAAAAAAAAAGTGTTATTTATGTGAGTGGGAAATTCCCCTGTGGATTCGATGGCAGCTGACTGCCTATATATAAAAAAAGAGAGAGAAAAAAATAAAAAAATAAAATAATAGTCAGAGGGTCAAGGACCCACTAGTGAAAAGTGCTGAAGGCCTGTGCCCTACTTAACATTAACTGAATATCAAAAAGAAAAAATCAGAGAAATAAATTATCAGAATACCAGCTCTACTCCACCAATTCTGTTATCATTAGTGAGGTGCTTTTGTTCAGTCAAAATAGATCCTATAAACTTACAGTTAAACAATTATTGCTGCACATACAATCTCCACCAACATATAGGTGTTTTTTTTAGATCTGACCATAATCTAACCATGTACTGGTTTCAATTTAGAGCAGGAAATAAATTTAACAGAATATTAGGATAGACAACAATGTTTAGAATTTGAACACAGTAATGTCCCACTTTGCACTAAACTTTTTAAAGCATGTGAGAGCTTGTTTAAAACATTAGTGCTTTAGCATCAGGAATCCCCTCATACAACAGAAAAAAAATCCTCAGATAACTTTTCTTATTGTGTTCCTGTGTGAGGATACTTAGTAGAATAACAGACTCGTACAACTACCACATTTCTTTTTGGGCTCTGTACCTCTCACTAACAAGCCCTAGGGAGCACAGTGTTAATCACTATTTGTTAGGTATCCAGTCCCCGGATAAAAAGTTCCCATGTATGTCTGTGGCTCCAGCACAAGCCTTTTTCCCTGCAGTCACACAGTTAGCTTGACATAGCAGTCCTTTAGAAAACGTAACAAAAGATTAGGGGACCCAGCCCTAAATGTCCAGTGCACTCCTGTTAAACCTTCCACAGCTACGGCATTGACTTTTTTCACCCGGCAAAGCCTTGGGGCCAAACAGATCAGTCAGTGTCGTGTGCTTACGATCTCTGCAGGGACATAGACAGCACAGTTCTTTATATAATGCACGCCAGGGCTTACCAGAGTGCTGTTGCCAAGTAGGGTTGAGATGCCTCCCAATCTCTCTTCCGTGAGTTCACAGCTTGCTTCCGGATCAACGATACTCCCCAAGTCGGGGGAGTTCCACTGAGTTTGCCACTGCGGTGGCGGTGCTTAGCATTCGGATCCCTCCGCGCGCCTCCAGCACCTCCCCCTGCAGCTTCTCTGAGTTCCGAATAGTGCGATCAACTTCCTCTATCCCCAACAGGCAGGCAGCTTGCGTGTGATAGGGGGTTGCGGGTAAAGACCATCTGTATGCTCTTGATACGACTGTGCACC
The DNA here is from genome assembly GCF_027579735.1 of Bombina bombina. Classification (NCBI taxonomy): domain Eukaryota; kingdom Metazoa; phylum Chordata; class Amphibia; order Anura; family Bombinatoridae; genus Bombina; species Bombina bombina. The sequence continues at coordinate 813,368,285 of NC_069502.1, read as the reverse complement.
AGGGCACAATGATAACTCCTGGACTTCTGTGAAAGGGTGTGAAATAGCGGTTCTACCGCTGGCCCAACCGGCCTCTGTGATTTCCTCCTCAGGCTGTCGTACAGCCAAATTTCAGCCCTGCTGAACCCCACTTGTGTCGGGGGCTATGAGGCAGTGAGTAGGGGCAGTGATTGTAGACACTAGGTCGGAACGCCGACATGGAGCATGCTGCTGTTGAGCTCCGCCCTCAGACCGGAAATCTGAGTGTATGTTATGTTATGTGTGAGAATGTGTGTGTGAGAGAGAGAGAGAGAAAGAGAGTGAGAGAATCGGTGAGTGTACATGTTTGATGTATTTGAGGGATGCAGGGCACAGGTGAGTGTACATGTGTGATATGTCTGAGGGATACAGGGTACAGGTGAGTGTACATGTGTGATGTGTCTGAGGGATACAGGGCACAGGTGAGTGTACATGTTTGATGTATTTGAGGGATGCAGGGCACAGGTGAGTGTACATGTGTGATATGTCTGAGGGATACAGGGTACAGGTGAGTGTACATGTGTGATGTGTCTGAGGGATACAGGGTACAGGTGAGTGTACATGTGTGATGTGTCTGAGGGATACAGGGTACAGGTGAGTGTACATGTGTGATGTGTCTGAGGGATATAGGGCACAGGTGAGTGTATATGTGTGATGTGTCTAAGGGATACAGGGCACAGGTGAGTGTACATCTGTGATGTGTCTGAGGGATACAGGGCACAGGTGAGTGTACGTGTGTGATGTGTCTGAGGGATACAGGGCACAGGTGAGTGTATATGTGTGATGTGTCTAAGGGATGCAGGGCACAGGTGAGTGTACATCTGTGATGTGTCTGAGGGATACAGGGCACAGGTGAGTGTACGTGTGTGATGTGTCTGAGGGATACAGGGCACAGGTGAGTGTACGTGTGTGATGTGTCTGAGGGATACAGGGCACAGGTGAGTGTACGTGTGTGATGTGTCTGAGGGACGCAGAGCAAAGGTGAGTGTACGTGTGTGATGTGTCTGAGGGATACAGGGCACAGGTGAGTGTACATGTGTGATGTGTCTGAGGGATACAGGGCACAGGTGAGTGTACATGTGTGATGTGTCTGAGGGATACAGGGCACAGGTGAGTGTACATGTGTGATGTGTCTGAGGGATACAGGGCACAGGTGAGTGTACGTGTGTGACGTGTCTGAGGGATACAGGGCACAGGTGAGTGTACATGTGTGATGTGTCTGAGGGATACAGGGCACAGGTGAGTGTACATGTGTGATATGTCTGAGGGATACAGGGCACAGGTGAGTGTACATGTGTGATATGTCTGAGGGATACAGGGCACAGGTGAGTGTACATGTGTGATGTGTCTGAGGGATACAGGGCATAGGTGAGTGTACATGTTTGATGTATTTGAGGGATGCAGGGCACAGGTGAGTGTACATGTGTGATATGTCTGAGGGATACAGGGTACAGGTGAGTGTACATGTGTGATGTGTCTGAGGGATACAGGGTACAGGTGAGTGTACATGTGTGATGTGTCTGAGGGATACAGGGTACAGGTGAGTGTACATGTGTGATGTGTCTGAGGGATATAGGGCACAGGTGAGTGTATATGTGTGATGTGTCTAAGGGATACAGGGCACAGGTGAGTGTACATCTGTGATGTGTCTGAGGGATACAGGGCACAGGTGAGTGTACGTGTGTGATGTGTCTGAGGGATACAGGGCACAGGTGAGTGTATATGTGTGATGTGTCTAAGGGATACAGGGCACAGGTGAGTGTACATCTGTGATGTGTCTGAGGGATACAGGGCACAGGTGAGTGTACGTGTGTGATGTGTCTGAGGGATACAGGGCACAGGTGAGTGTACGTGTGTGATGTGTCTGAGGGATACAGGGCACAGGTGAGTGTACGTGTGTGATGTGTCTGAGGGACGCAGAGCAAAGGTGAGTGTACGTGTGTGATGTGTCTGAGGGATACAGGGCACAGGTGAGTGTACATGTGTGATGTGTCTGAGGGATACAGGGCACAGGTGAGTGTACATGTGTGATGTGTCTGAGGGATACAGGGCACAGGTGAGTGTACATGTGTGATGTGTCTGAGGGATACAGGGCACAGGTGAGTGTACGTGTGTGACGTGTCTGAGGGATACAGGGCACAGGTGAGTGTACATGTGTGATGTGTCTGAGGGATACAGGGCACAGGTGAGTGTACATGTGTGATATGTCTGAGGGATACAGGGCACAGGTGAGTGTACATGTGTGATATGTCTGAGGGATACAGGGCACAGGTGAGTGTACATGTGTGATGTGTCTGAGGGATACAGGGCACAGGTGAGTGTACGTGAGTGTACGTATGTGATATGTCTGAGGGATACAGGGCACAGGTTAGTGTACGTGTGTGATGTGTCTGAGGGATACAGGGCACAGGTTAGTGTACGTGTGTGATGTGTCTGAGGGATACAGGGCACAGGTTAGTGTACGTGTGTGATGTGTCTGAGGGATACAGGGCACAGGTGAGTGTACGTGTGTGATGTGTCTGAGGGATACAGGGCACAGGTGAGTGTACATGTGTGATGTGTCTGAGGGATACAGGGCACAGGTGAGTGTACATGTGTGATGTGTCTGAGGGATACAGGGCACAGGTGAGTGTACGTGTGTGATGTGTCTGAGGGATACAGGGCACAGGTGAGTGTACGTGTGTGATGTGTCTGAGGGATACAGGGCACAGGTGAGTGTACATGTGTGATGTGTCTGAGGGATACAGGGCACAGGTTAGTGTACGTGTGTGATGTGTCTGAGGGATACAGGGCACAGGTGAGTGTACGTGTGTGATGTGTCTGAGGGATACAGGGCACAGGTGAGTGTACATGTGTGATGTGTCTGAGGGATACAGGGCACAGGTGAGTGTACATGTGTGATGTGTCTGAGGGATACAGGGCACAGGTTAGTGTACATGTGTGATGTGTCTGAGGGATACAGGGCACAGGTTAGTGTACGTGTGTGATGTGTCTGAGGGATACAGGGCACAGGTGAGTGTACGTGTGTGATGTGTCTGAGGGATACAGGGCACAGGTGAGTGTACATGTGTGATGTTAATATAGCGCAAAGTTTATACTCCCTTCCGTATACGGACTGCAATGTACTCCTCCCTTGTTATCCACCACAGAGCAGACATAAAAATTAAACAAGCAATCTCAAAGGGCTCACAGCGTTAGCGTAAACACATATCAATACATGTGTGGGACTCATTTGCCGCCATCATCCGGTGCTCGATCCTGGGGGAGGTGTATCCAAACTGCTTCCTGCAGCGATCCGGCTCTGCCGCTCTCTTCCCTCCTCAAGTCACCCTCCGTGTGCGGTTACGTCCGTGAGTGTCTGTGTCGTAATGAGCGTGTGACGTTGTGTCCCTTTCACAGCTCCTATGCTGTATTACCAGTTTCAATACAGAGGCAGCAGAGGGAGAAGATGCAGAGGGAGGAGAGGCAGAGGTAGAGGTAAATATCAATCAGACAATAAAAGAGTAAGATTTAGTGACAGTGAAGCAGAGTCCACTGATGGCTATTCCAGTTCTGAAGGGGAATGTAATGTAGTTAATATCTCTCTGACTACAAACTCACAGACACAGAAATAAATGTCTTAAGTAAAGGCCTAAACTTTGTCCCTACCTCTAACTTCAATTTGTTCTCAACACTACTTGATGTAAATAAATTGATTAGAAATTTGACATTAAAAAAGTACTTTAAACATGACATACAAGACACTGAAGCTGATAGAGTTAATTTTCCCTTAGACCTAATCTCACCTTTAGTGAAGACTGTGATGTGGTAGCCTTGGAGGAGTTGCAAGCTCAAGGAGCAGTGGGGGCTTCTGATACCCTTACTTTACCTAGATTTAAGGGTAATTCTACATTTTACCCCATACAAAACAGGGGTCATATTTTGGAAATATTCCAAAAAAGGGTAGAGGCAGACCTCACTGCACTTGCATCCAAGAATTGTACCCAAAAGAAAAAGGCCAATTTGTCATTAAAAGAGAGAGAAGCCCTGATAGGGCTACAGAGTAATGACAACTTGGTCATCAGAGCCGCAGACAAAGGCGGCTCTATAGTAGTAATGAACAAAAGTCAGTTCATTGCTGAGCCCAAAAGACAACTGCTGGATGAAAAACAATACATCCAACTGCAGAAAGATCCAACAGATGAATTTAAACATGAGTTAGAACATTTATTGGACGAAGGTAGAGGGATAGGGATGTTTGACGATGATACATACAATTATTTACAAGTCAAGTTCCCTATTAGACCCACGTTTAATCATCTACCTAAAACACACAAACCAGGACCTGAAATTCATGGTAGACCCATCATTAGTGGAATTAGTTTTTCGGTTAGTGAACCATCACAATGGTTGGATGCAATACTCCAACCTTTTGTGGAGGGGCTACAAAGCCATTTAACAGACACTAAACATTTGTTGAGTCTACTAAAAGATGAAGGGTGGAATGAGAACAAAATCTGGTTAACTATAGATGTAAAGTCACTTTACTCTTCCATTCCACATAAAGAAGGGCTAAAGGCCATTAGATATTTATTAACCAGGTCAGGCCAGTTTGAAGAGGAGCAATGTAGTTTTATACTACAGGTCACGAGTTATTTATTAACACATAACTACTTTGGTTTTGACGGAGCTTTCTACCTCCAGAGATGTGGGACTGCTATGGGGGCCAAGTTTGCCCCCTCTTACGCCAAACTCTATATGGGTTGGTGGGAGCAGTCCCACATCTATGGAGATAGAAATCAGTTCAAACCAAATATTACCTTCTACAAAAGATTAATTGACGATCTTCTGGTCATTTGGCAAGATGACACAATTGGGATTAATCTATTTGTTGATGAACTGAACAATAACAATCTAGGTTTAGGCTTCACCTTTGAGTATAATAACCAAACCATTAACTATTTAGATGTAACCCTAGTTGGGGTAGCAGGAGAAATGGGAGGTAGAATAACCACAAGTGTTTTCCGCAAACCATCAGCTAAAAATACCATCCTACATGCAAGGAGTAATCACCCAAATAGGGTATTTAAGGCAATAGTCAAGGGACAGTTTGTGAGGACCTTGAGAAATTGTTCTACCAAATTCTCTTATGAGACCCAAGCAAAGGAACTCACTGATAGATTAGTCTCTAGAGACTATCCTAAACCTATGGTCAATGCCATAAAAATGGATGTGAGCAAAAGAGACAGGGACTCCCTCCTAATGCAAGGGAATAGGTCCAACATCAAGGGACAGGCACAGAAACCCACATTTTTGACAACATACAGTGATCAGTTTGGGGAAATTTGTAATATTATCTCCAAACATTTTCCATTACTAATGGCTGATGATGGTTTGGCTGATATAGTAAGAAAAGGTTGTCGTTTTGCTTTCAAAAGGGGCACCACCATAGGTAACAAGGTAGCTCCAACACTACTTCGTAGCACGAACAATAGAACTAACAGCTCATGGTTAAGCACTAAGGGAGTGTTCAGATTCCATTATAATGATTGCATTGCCTGTAAATATCTGTCACCAGGTAATGAATTCAACAGTACTACAACAGATGAGCATTTTTCACATGACAGATGCTAGAACTGCAGAGCCAACTACGTGATTTATGTACTGACGTGCTCAGAGTGTAACCTACAATATGTAGGCATGACCACACGAGAGAGAGACAAGGTCAAGAATCCGGGAGCATGTCAATAACATAAAAGTGGGCACCCTAACAACACCACTCATTGCACACTTCAGCCAAATGCACAACAAAAGTACACTTAAATGGACAATTGCCAAATATGTTTCACCCCCGGTTAGGGGAGGGGATAGATCATTGCTATTAGCTAGGGAAGAAGTATACTGGATACTCAAATTGGGCACAAGGTGGCCATCTGGTCTAAATAGTGAATTTGATTTAATAAATTTTTGGAAGTAACCTTTGAGCTTGAATTAAAGGATAGTCTGTGGTAATGTCATGGAAAAGATAGTCTTACATTGGCATATCAATTTATAAATATAAATTAATTTATTTATTCATTTACTCATTTATCTACATCATTGTATTTAACCACAGTTATCAATGTTAACTTTGACACTTTTGTCTAAGTGTACACCCTGAATGACTCATAGATAGCTAACCTCAACCATTATTATTGCTTGTACATGTACATTTATTATTTATCATTAATATATAAATGCATCCCTAAATGCACTCTGATAATTGAAGGAGTAATTAAAATTACACACATTTGGTACTCTGACGATAGCAATACTACCTATGGTTGGTATATTTATTTACTACGAAAAGTAAACCAATCAAATTTACAAGTTTAAGTTATTGTTTCGATCTCTATTGTATTCTAAGATGAACTAGAATGTAACCTTTTTTGAAGTTAATTAGGTTTACAAATCTGTATATGCTGCACAATGGGTGTGTTTTGTTTTGACCAATGGGAAGAGTTTTTTGCCTTTTTAAAACACAGGTTGATGGTCACTCACTATGCTATGACTACGGCGGGGAGAGCCGAAACGAGTCAGCAGTAGTGACCACCAACCCGTCCTGCAGCTTTGTGACTGTAACAGAAGTGTTGTTGCAATTTTTAACCCAATAAAGTTTGGACTCTTAATTTAATGCAGACAAGGGACCGGAACTCCTTATTCTTTCTCCTCACATTTACGTGTGTGATGTGTCTGAGGGATACAGGGCACAGGTGAGTGTACATGTGTGATATGTCTGAGGGATACAGGGCACAGGTGAGTGTACGTGTGTGATGTGTCTGAGGGATACAGGGCACAGGTGAGTGTACATATGTGATGTGTCTGAGGGATACAGGGTACAGGTGAGTGTACATGTGTGATGTGTCTGAGGGATACAGGGCACAGGTGAGTGTACATGTGTGATGTGCCTGAGGGATACAGGGCACAGGTGAGTGTACGTGTGTGATGTGTCTGAGGGATACAGGGCACAGGTGAGTGTACGTGTGTGATGTGTCTGAGGGATACAGGACACAGGTGAGTGTACGTGTGTGACGTGCCTGAGGGATACAGGGTACAGGTGAGTGTACGTGTGTGATGTGTCTGAGGAATACAGGGCACAGGTGAGTGTACGTGTGTGATGTGCCTCAGGGGGATACAGGGCACAGATGAGTGTACGTGTGTGATGTGTTTGAGGGATACAGGGTACAGGTGAGTGTACGTATGTGATGTGTCTGAGGAATACAGGGCACAGGTGAGTGTATGTGTGTGATGTTTCTGAGGGATACAGGGCACAGGTGAGTGTATGTTTATGATGTGCCTCAGGGGGATACAGGGCACAGGTGAGTGTACGTGTGTGATGTGCCTCAGGGGGATACAGGGCACAGATGAGTGTACGTGTGTGATGTGTCTGAGGGATACAGGGCACAGGTGAGTATACATGTGTGATGTGTCTGAGGAATACAGGGCACAGGTGAGTGTACGTGTGTGATGTGTCTGAGGAATACAGGGCATAGGTGAGTGTACATGTGTGATGTGTCTGAGGAATAAAGGGCACAGGTGAGTGTACGTGTGTGATGTGTCTGAGGAATACAGGGCACAGGTGAGTGTATGTGTGTGATGTTTCTGAGGGATGCAGAGTACAGGTGAGTACATGTCTGATGTGTGTGATGTGCCTCAGGGGGATACAGGGCACAGATGAGTGTACGTGTGTGATGTGTCTGAGGGATACAGGGCACAGGTGAGTATACATGTGTGATGTGTCTGAGGAATACAGGGCACAGGTGAGTGTACGTGTGTGATGTGTCTGAGGAATACAGGGCACAGGTGAGTGTACATGAGTTATGTGTCTGAGAGACACAGGGCACATATGAGTGCACATGTGTGACGTGTCTGACCATTGAACTCCCAGTAAAGTAACCTACAATTTTGTCACAGAATTGTGCATGCATAAATTGCTTTATAAACACATTTTTTCTAAGAACTACCTTGTTATTTGACTGCTGTGCTAGCTTAGTCCTAAACATGTCAGTAAGTCTCCTTTTTACTGGTTGCTAGGGGCCTCTATGGACGAGTTTACACTGTGCACCAGCAGTGAGTCTGTGACATTTATTATTTGCCCGTGTGCTATAGATCGTTAGCAAGACCTAAGTTACCATATCGCACCGCAATGCAGAGGGTACATGTGCCTTAGCAGTAAAGTTAAAAATGCTCTATTTCTGAAATAGGGGGGCGGCGGTTTAGGGGTTAATAAGTATACTGTAGGCGGGGCAGCAGATTTGGGGTTAATTAGTGTAGGTAGATGTCGGCGATGTCGGGGGGCAGCAGTTTAGGGGTGTTTAGACTTGGGGTTTATGTTAGGGTGTTAGGTGTAAAAATAAATTTTCTTTCCCCATAGGAATCAATGGGGCTGCGTTACAGAGCTTTATGCTCCTTTATTTCAGTTGTTAGGCTTTTTTTTTAGCCGGCTCTCCCCATTGATGTCTATGGGGAAATCGTGCACGAGCACTTAAAACCAGCTCAAAGCAGCGCTGGTATTTGAGTGCGGTATGGAGCTCAATTTTGCTCAACGCTGCAATATTGCCTGATAACGCCGGGATTATGAAAACCTGTAATAGCAGCGCTATAGGGAGGTGAGCGGTGACAATAACTTGCAAGTTAGCACCGAGCCGCTCTTACCGCAAAACTTGTAATCTAGCCGATAGTTAATTACTAGACATTCAAGAAATATTTATTTGCATATTTTCACTAATATAGTTTATTTTACATATTATTCTAAAAAATAAAACTGAATGCTTTGTGTACACAAGCAATAAGCCTCATGTTGTATATTAAACAAACTTAACCCTCTTTCCTGTGGTGTAAATGCTCTGGACCTGTCACTCAGCAGAGAGAGTTACTTAGCAGTAATAAAATCTTAATAACAATTAAAATGGATGAATAATCATAACCATTGTAATATGAAAAGTTATTTTTTTTTTTAACTTGTTTTATTCTTTGCGAGCCATCAGGCTTGATGATCCTGAAATGCCCTGATAAAAGGGCCGGTCAACAGTGCTATATTAGCCGGCCCCATGACCAATGCGCAATTTTATAGTATGCAAAATATAGTCATTTTTCAGTGCGCATGTGCAATCTGAATGATGGTGTGCGCGTGATGCAGTGGGAAAACTTGTCTAGTTATTTTAGGGGCTGCTACAAGATCACTTCATGTGTCCATAAACAACAAATCACAACTGTGTTGCAAATCTCCGCATTTATTAGGTTGTACATTAAAGTGCCCTTACAAGGATCTGGTCTGTTTGTGTTTAACACTGTGAATGAGTAAAGTATATGGAAGTACCTTCAGTATTTGTTCCACATCACATGACCAGAACTTACTATTTCCCAAACGCAGATTCATAAATA
>NC_069502.1:813253474-813358765 GCF_027579735.1 Bombina bombina | reverse complement strand
TTACTAAGGTAGTTACTAACAGGAATATCAATCAAGAGATTGTTGTTCCTTCTTTATGCCCAAATCCTTCTTCAAAGAAGGAACGTCTACTGCACAACCTGGATGTAGTCCGTGCTCTAAAATTTTACTTACAGGCAACTAAGGAATTTCGACAAACGTCTTCTCTGTTTGTCATTTACTCTGGGCAGAGGAGAGGTCAAAAAGCTTCCGCTACCTCTCTTTCTTTTTGGCTTCGTAGCATAATTCGTTTAGCTTATGAGACTGCTGGACAGCAGCCTCCTGAAAGAATTACAGCTCATTCTACTAGAGCTGTGGCTTCCACTTGGGCCTTCAAGAATGAGGCCTCTGTTGAACAGATTTGCAAGGCTGCAACTTGGTCTTCGCTTCAAACTTTTTCCAAATTTTACAAATTTGACACTTTTGCTTCATCGGAGGCTATTTTTGGGAGAAAGGTTCTTCAGGCAGTGGTTCCTTCTGTATAAAGAGCCTGCCTATCCCTCCCGTCATCCGTGTACTTTTGCTTTGGTATTGGTATCCCAGAAGTAATGATGACCCGTGGACTGATCACACTTAACAGAAGAAAACATAATTTATGCTTACCTGATAAATTCCTTTCTTCTGTAGTGTGATCAGTCCACGGCCCGCCCTGTTTTTAAGGCAGGTAAATATTTTTTAATTTATACTCCAGTCACCACTTCACCCTTGGCTTTTCCTTTCTCGTTGGTCCTTGGTCGAATGACTGGGAGTGACGTAGAGAGGAGGAGCTATATGCAGCTCTGCTGGGTGAATCCTCTTGCACTTCCTGTTGGGGAGGAGTAATATCCCAGAAGTAATGATGACCCGTGGACTGATCACACTACAGAAGAAAGGAATTTATCAGGTAAGCATAAATTATGTTTTCAGACCAATCCTGGACTTAAAGATCCTAAACAAATTCCTAAGAGTTCCATCGTTCAAGATGGAGACTATTCGGACAATTTTACCTATGATCCAAGAGGGTCAGTACATGACCACTGTAGATTTAAAAGATGCTTACCTTCACATACCGATTCACAAAGATCATTACCGGTACCTAAGGTTTGCCTTCCTAGACAGGCATTACCAGTTTGTGGCTCTTCCATTCGGATTGGCTACAGCTCCAAGAATCTTCACAAAGGTTCTGGGTGCTCTTCTGGCGGTACTAAGACCGCGGGGAATCTCGGTAGCTCCATACCTAGACGACATTCTGATACAAGCTTCAAGCTTTCAAACTGCCAAGTCTCATACAGAGTTAGTACTGGCATTTCTAAGGTCACATGGATGGAAGGTGAACGAAAAGAAAAGTTCACTCGTTCCACTCACAAGAGTTCCCTTCCTGGGGACTCTTATAGATTCTGTAGAAATGAAGATTTACCTGACAGAGGACAGGCTAACAAGACTTCAAAGTGCTTGCCGCACCCTTCATTCCATTCAACACCCGTCAGTGGCTCAATGCATGGAGGTAATCGGCTTAATGGTAGCGGCAATGGACATAGTACCCTTTGCACGCTTACACCTCAGACCACTGCAACTGTGCATGCTAAGTCAGTGGAATGGGGATTACTCAGACTTATCCCCTTCTCTGAATCTGGATCAAGAGACCAGAAATTCTCTTCTATGGTGGCTTTCTCGGCCACATCTGTCCAGGGGGATGCCATTCAGCAGACCAGACTGGACAATTGTAACAACAGACGCCAGCCTTCTAGGTTGGGGTGCCGTCTGGAATTCTCTGAAGGCTCAGGGACAATGGAGTCAGGAGGAGAGTCTCCTGCCAATAAACATTCTGGAATTGAGAGCAGTTCTCAATGCCCTCCTGGCTTGGCCCCAGTTGACAACTCGGGGGTTCATCAGGTTTCAGTCGGACAACATCACGACTGTAGCTTACATCAACCATCAGGGAGGGACAAGAAGCTCCCTAGCTATGATGGAAGTATCAAAGATAATTCGCTGGGCAGAGTCTCACTCTTGCCACCTGTCAGCAATCCACATCCCGGGAGTGGAGAACTGGGAGGCGGATTTCTTAAGTCGTCAGACTTTTCATCCGGGGGAGTGGGAACTTCATCCGGAGGTCTTTGCCCAAATACTTCGACGTTGGGGCAAACCAGAGATAGATCTCATGGCGTCTCGACAGAACGCCAAGCTTCCTCGTTACGGGTCCAGATCCAGGGATCCAGGAGCAGTCCTGATAGATGCTCTGACAGCACCTTGGGACTTCAGGATGGCTTACGTGTTTCCACCCTTCCCGTTGCTTCCTCGATTGATTGCCAGAATCAAACAAGAGAGAGCATCAGTGATTCTAATAGCACCTGCGTGGCCACGCAGGACTTGGTATGCAGACCTGGTGGACATGTCATCCTGTCCACCTTGGTCTCTACCTCTGAAACAGGACCTTCTGATACAGGGTCCCTTCAAACATCAAAATCTAACTTCTCTGAAGCTGACTGCTTGGAAATTGAACGCTTGATTTTATCAAGACGTGGGTTTTCTGAGTCAGTTATTGATACCTTAATACAGGCTAGGAAACCTGTTACCAGAAAGATTTACCATAAGATATGGCGTAAATACCTATATTGGTGTGAATCCAAAGGTTACTCTTGGAGTAAGGTTAGGATTCCTAGGATATTGTCTTTTCTACAAGAAGGTTTAGAAAAGGGTTTATCTGCTAGTTCATTAAAGGGACAGATCTCAGCTCTGTCCATTCTGTTACACAAACGTCTGTCAGAAGTTCCTGACGTCCAGGCTTTTTGTCAGGCTTTGGCCAGGATTAAGCCTGTGTTTAAAACTGTTGCTCCACCATGGAGTTTAAACCTTGTTCTTAATGTTTTACAGGGCGTTCCGTTTGAACCCCTTCATTCCATTGATATAAAGTTGTTATCTTGGAAAGTTCTATTTTTAATGGCTATTTCCTCGGCTCGAAGAGTCTCTGAATTATCAGCCTTACATTGTGATTCTCCTTATTTGATTTTTCATTCGGATAAGGTAGTTCTGCGTACTAAACCTGGGTTCTTACCTAAGGTAGTTACTAACAGGAATATCAATCAAGAGATTGTTGTTCCTTCTTTATGCCCAAATCCTTCTTCGAAGAAGGAACGTCTACTGCACAACCTGGATGTAGTCCGTGCTCTAAAATTTTACTTACAGGCAACTAAGGAATTTCGACAAACGTCTTCTCTGTTTGTCGTTTACTCTGGGCAGAGGAGAGGTCAAAAAGCTTCCGCTACCTCTCTTTCTTTTTGGCTTCGTAGCATAATTCGTTTAGCTTATGAGACTGCTGGACAGCAGCCTCCTGAAAGAATTACAGCTCATTCTACTAGAGCTGTGGCTTCCACTTGGGCCTTCAAGAATGAGGCCTCTGTTGAGCAGATTTGCAAGGCTGCAACTTGGTCTTCGCTTCATACTTTTTCCAAATTTTACAAATTTGACACTTTTGCTTCATCGGAGGCTATTTTTGGGAGAAAGGTTCTTCAGGCAGTGGTTCCTTCTGTATAAAGAGCCTGCCTATCCCTCCCGTCATCCGTGTACTTTTGCTTTGGTATTGGTATCCCAGAAGTAATGATGACCCGTGGACTGATCACACTTAACAGAAGAAAACATAATTTATGCTTACCTGATAAATTCCTTTCTTCTGTATTGTGATCAGTCCACGGCCCGCCCTGTTTTTAAGGCAGGTAAATATTTTTTAATTTATACTCCAGTCACCACTTCACCCTTGGCTTTTCCTTTCTCGTTGGTCCTTGGTCGAATGACTGGGAGTGACGTAGAGGGGAGGAGCTATATGCAGCTCTGCTGGGTGAATCCTCTTGCACTTCCTGTTGGGGAGGAGTAATATCCCAGAAGTAATGATGACCCGTGGACTGATCACACTACAGAAGAAAGGAATTTATCAGGTAAGCATAAATTATGTTTTTCAGCAGGTTCGACAGCAGACAATGATTTACACAGAAAGTTCAGCCCTACCATACATCACTCCCTGCCAGGGCCGCCATCAGGGGGTGACAGGGGTGACTCCTGTCACGGGCCCAATGAGCCAGGGGGGCCCCATGAGGCAAGAACTAAAAAAAAAAATTTCTCCAACATAGGTGTGTCCGGTCCACGGCGTCATCCTTACTTGTGGGATATTCTCTTCCCCAACAGGAAATGGCAAAGAGCCCAGCAAAGCTGGTCACATGATCCCTCCTAGGCTCCGCCTACCCCAGTCATTCTCTTTGCCGTTGTACAGGCAACATCTCCACGGAGATGGCTTAGAGTTTTTTAGTGTTTAACTGTAGTTTTTATTATTCAATCAAGAGTTTGTTATTTTAAAATAGTGCTGGTATGTACTATTTACTCAGAAACAGAAAAGAGATGAAGATTTCTGTTTGTATGAGGAAAATGATTTTAGCAACCGTTACTAAAATCCATGGCTGTTCCACACAGGACTGTTGAGAGGAATTAACTTCAGTTGGGGGAACAGTGAGCAGTCTCTTGCTGCTTGAGGTATGACACATTCTAACAAGACGATGTAATGCTGGAAGCTGTCATTTTCCCTATGGGATCCGGTAAGCCATGTTTATTAAGATAGTAAATAAGGGCTTCACAAGGGCTTATTAAGACTGTAGACTTTTTCTGGGCTAAATCGATTCATTATTAACACATATTTAGCCTTGAGGAATCATTTAATCTGGGTATTTTGATAAGATTATATCGGCAGGCACTGTTTTAGACACCTTATTCTTTAGGGGCTTTCCCAAATCATAGGCAGAGCCTCATTTTCGCGCCGGTGTTGCGCACTTGTTTTTGAGAGGCATGACATGCAGTCGCATGTGTGAGGAGCTCTGATACATAGAAAAGACTTTCTGAAGGCGTCATTTGGTATCGTATTCCCCTTTGGGCTTGGTTGGGTCTCAGCAAAGCAGATACCAGGGACTGTAAAGGGGTTAAAGTTAAAAACGGCTCCGGTTCCGTTATTTTAAGGGTTAAAGCTTCCAAATTTGGTGTGCAATACTTTTAAGGCTTTAAGACACTGTGGTGAAATTTTGGTGAATTTTGAACAATTCCTTCATATTTTTTCGCAATTGCAGTAATAAAGTGTGTTCAGTTTAAAATGTAAAGTGACAGTAACGGTTTTATTTTAAAACGTTTTTTGTACTTTGTTATCAAGTTTATGCCTGTTTAACATGTCTGAACTACCAGATAGACTGTGTTCTGAATGTGGGGAAGCCAGAGTTCCTACTCATTTAAATAAATGTGATTTATGTGACAATGACAATGATGCCCAAGATGATTCCTCAAGTGAGGGGAGTAAGCATGGTACTGCATCATTCCCTCCTTCGTCTACACGAGTCTTGCCCACTCAGGAGGCCCCTAGTACATCTAGCGCGCCAATACTCCTTACTATGCAACAATTAACGGCTGTAATGGATAATTCTGTCAAAAACATTTTAGCCAAAATGCACACTTATCAGCGTAAGCGCGACTGCTCTGTTTTAGATACTGAAGAGCATGACGACGCTGATAATAATGGTTCTGAAGGGCCCCTAAACCAGTCTGATGGGGCCAGGGAGGTTTTGTCTGAGGGAGAAATTACTGATTCAGGGAACATTTCTCAACAAGCTGAACCTGATGTGATTACGTTTAAATTTAAGTTGGAACATCTCCGCATTCTGCTTAAGGAGGTATTATCCACTCTGGATGATTGTGACAAGTTGGTCATCCCAGAGAAACTATGTAAAATGGACAAGTTCCTAGAGGTCCCGGGGCTCCCAGAAGCTTTTCCTATACCCAAGCGGGTGGCGGACATTGTAAATAAAGAATGGGAAAGGCCCGGTATTCCTTTCGTCCCTCCCCCCATATTTAAAAAATTGTTTCCTATGGTCGACCCCAGAAAGGACTTATGGCAGACAGTCCCCAAGGTCGAGGGAGCGGTTTCCACTTTAAACAAACGCACCACTATACCCATAGAAGATAGTTGTGCTTTCAAAGATCCTATGGATAAAAAATTAGAAGGTTTACTTAAAAAGATGTTTGTTCAGCAGGGTTACCTTCTACAACCAATTTCATGCATTGTCCCTGTCGCTACAGCCGCTTGTTTCTGGTTCGATGAGCTGGTAAAGGCGGTCGATAGTGATTCTCCTCCTTATGAGGAGATTATGGACAGAATCAATGCTCTCAAATTGGCTAATTCTTTCACCCTAGACGCCACTTTGCAATTGGCTAGGTTAGCGGCTAAGAATTCTGGGTTTGCTATTGTGGCGCGCAGAGCGCTTTGGTTGAAATCTTGGTCAGCTGATGCGTCTTCCAAGAACAAGCTACTTAACATTCCTTTCAAGGGGAAAACGCTGTTTGGCCCTGACTTGAAAGAGATTATCTCTGATATCACTGGGGGTAAGGGCCACACCCTTCCTCAGGATCGGCCTTTCAAGGCTAAAAATAAACCTAATTTTCGTCCCTTTCGTAGAAACGGACCAGCCCAAAGTGCTACGTCCTCTAAGCAAGAGGGTAATACTTCTCAAGCCAAGCCAGCTTGGAGACCAATGCAAGGCTGGAACAAGGGAAAGCAGGCCAAAAAACCTGCCACTGCTACCAAGACAGCATGAAATGTTGGCCCCCGATCCGGGACCGGATCTGGTGGGGGGCAGACTCTCTCTCTTCGCTCAGGCTTGGGCAAGAGATGTTCTGGATCCTTGGGCGCTAGAAATAGTCTCCCAAGGTTATCTTCTGGAATTCAAGGGGCCTCCCCCAAGGGGGAGGTTCCACAGGTCTCAGTTGTCTTCAGACCACATAAAAAGACAGGCATTCTTACGTTGTGTAGAAGACCTGTTAAAAATGGGAGTGATTCATCCTGTTCCATTAGGAGAACAAGGGATGGGGTTCTACTCCAATCTGTTCATAGTTCCCAAAAAAGAGGGAACGTTCAGACCAATCTTAGATCTCAAGATCTTAAACAAGTTTCTCAAGGTTCCATCGTTCAAAATGGAAACCATTCGAACAATTCTTCCTTCCATCCAGGAAGGTCAATTCATGACCACGGTGGATTTAAAGGATGCGTATCTACATATTCCTATCCACAAGGAACATCATCGGTTCCTAAGGTTCGCATTCCTGGACAAGCATTACCAGTTCGTGGCGCTTCCTTTCGGATTAGCCACTGCTCCAAGGATTTTCACAAAGGTACTAGGGTCCCTTCTAGCTGTGCTAAGACCAAGGGGCATTGCTGTAGTACCTTACTTGGACGACATTCTGATTCAAGCGTCGTCCCTTCCTCAAGCAAAGGCTCACACGGACATCGTCCTGGCCTTTCTCAGATCTCACGGATGGAAAGTGAACGTGGAAAAGAGTTCTCTATCTCCGTCAACAAGGGTTCCCTTCTTGGGAACAATAATAGACTCTTTAGAAATGAGGATTTTTCTGACAGAGGCCAGAAAAACAAAACTTCTAGACTCTTGTCGGATACTTCATTCCGTTCCTCTTCCTTCCATAGCGCAGTGCATGGAAGTGATAGGTTTGATGGTAGCGGCAATGGACATAGTTCCTTTTGCGCGCATTCATCTAAGACCATTACAACTGTGCATGCTCAGTCAGTGGAATGGGGACTATACAAACTTGTCTCCGAGGATACAAGTAAATCAGAGGACCAGAGACTCACTCCGTTGGTGGCTGTCCCTGGACAACCTGTCACAAGGGATGACCTTCCGCAGACCAGAGTGGGTCATTGTCACGACCGACGCCAGTCTGATGGGCTGGGGCGCGGTCTGGGGATCCCTGAAAGCTCAGGGTCTTTGGTCTCGGGAAGAATCTCTTCTACCGATAAATATTCTGGAACTGAGAGCGATATTCAATGCTCTCAAGGCTTGGCCTCAGCTAGCGAGGGCCCAGTTCATACGGTTTCAATCAGACAACATGACAACTGTTGCGTACATCAACCATCAGGGGGGAACAAGGAGTTCCCTGGCGATGGAAGAAGTGACCAAAATCATTCTATGGGCGGAGTCTCACTCCTGCCACCTGTCTGCTATCCACATCCCAGGAGTGGAAAATTGGGAAGCGGATTTTCTGAGTCGTCAGACATTGCATCCGGGGGAGTGGGAACTCCATCCGGAAATCTTTGCCCAAGTCACTCAACTGTGGGGCATTCCAGACATGGATCTGATGGCCTCTCGTCAGAACTTCAAAGTTCCTTGCTACGGGTCCAGATCCAGGGATCCCAAGGCGGCTCTAGTGGATGCACTAGTAGCACCTTGGACCTTCAAACTAGCTTATGTATTCCCGCCGTTTCCTCTCATCCCCAGGCTGGTAGCCAGGATCAATCAGGAAAGGGCGTCGGTGATCTTGATAGCTCCTGCGTGGCCACGCAGGACTTGGTATGCAGATCTGGTGAATATGTCATCGGCTCCACCATGGAAGCTACCTTTGAGACGAGACCTTCTTGTTCAAGGTCCGTTCGAACATCCGAATCTGGTCTCACTCCAGCTGACTGCTTGGAGATTGAACGCTTGATCTTATCGAAGCGAGGGTTCTCAGATTCTGTTATCGATACTCTTGTTCAGGCCAGAAAGCCTGTAACTAGAAAGATTTACCACAAAATTTGGAAAAAATATATCTGTTGGTGTGAATCTAAAGGATTCCCTTGGGACAAGGTTAAGATTCCTAAGATTCTATCCTTCCTTCAAGAAGGATTGGAAAAAGGATTATCTGCAAGTTCCCTGAAGGGACAGATTTCTGCCTTGTCTGTGTTACTTCACAAAAAGCTGGCAGCTGTGCCAGATGTTCAAGCCTTTGTTCAGGCTCTGGTTAGAATCAAGCCTGTTTACAAACCTTTGACTCCTCCTTGGAGTCTCAACTTAGTTCTTTCAGTTCTTCAGGGGGTTCCGTTTGAACCCTTACATTCCGTTGATATTAAGTTATTATCTTGGAAAGTTTTGTTTTTGGTTGCAATTTCTTCTGCTAGAAGAGTTTCAGAATTATCTGCTCTGCAGTGTTCTCCTCCTTATCTGGTGTTCCATGCAGATAAGGTGGTTTTACGTACTAAACCTGGTTTTCTTCCAAAAGTTGTTTCTAACAAAAACATTAACCAGGAGATTATCGTACCTTCTCTGTGTCCGAAACCAGTTTCGAAGAAGGAACGTTTGTTGCACAATTTGGATGTTGTTCGCGCTCTAAAATTCTATTTAGATGCTACAAAGGATTTTAGACAAACATCTTCCTTGTTTGTTGTTTATTCCGGTAAAAGGAGAGGTCAAAAAGCAACTTCTACCTCTCTCTCTTTTTGGATTAAAAGCATCATCAGATTGGCTTACGAGACTGCCGGACGGCAGCCTCCCGAAAGAATCACAGCTCATTCCACTAGGGCTGTGGCTTCCACATGGGCCTTCAAGAACGAGGCTTCTGTTGATCAGATATGTAGGGCAGCGACTTGGTCTTCACTGCACACTTTTACCAAATTTTACAAGTTTGATACTTTTGCTTCTTCTGAGGCTATTTTTGGGAGAAAGGTTTTGCAAGCCGTGGTGCCTTCCATCTAGGTGACCTGATTTGCTCCCTCCCATCATCCGTGTCCTAAAGCTTTGGTATTGGTTCCCACAAGTAAGGATGACGCCGTGGACCGGACACACCTATGTTGGAGAAAACAGAATTTATGTTTACCTGATAAATTACTTTCTCCAACGGTGTGTCCGGTCCACGGCCCGCCCTGGTTTTTTAATCAGGTCTGATAATTTATTTTCTTTAACTACAGTCACCACGGTATCATATGGTTTCTCCTATGCAAATATTCCTCCTTAACGTCGGTCGAATGACTGGGGTAGGCGGAGCCTAGGAGGGATCATGTGACCAGCTTTGCTGGGCTCTTTGCCATTTCCTGTTGGGGAAGAGAATATCCCACAAGTAAGGATGACGCCGTGGACCGGACACACCGTTGGAGAAAGTAATTTATCAGGTAAACATAAATTCTGTTTTTTTTTTTTTTTTTTTTTTTTAATTTTGGCAGCCACCAGTGGGTACTATAGCAGAGTGCTAATTGAGCATGGGAAATGTTATTACAAGGAGTAAAGTATTAGCATTTGAGAGGATTTCTTAGTGTGCACTAAACCACTATGCTCAGTGTGAGACAGACTTGGCACTTTGTACAGTGTGTGTCTGAGTCAGACGGCAGATCACTTTCATTTGAAGAGGAGGTAGGACTTAGCAAATGTTTTTTATTTCTTTGTGCAATTTTGGATTGTAACTTCAGTGTGGTAGTAGTTGTATGGTGGGGCTAGGGGTCCATAAAAACACATTTTTTTAGCAGCAGTGTATTTATGATTATTTGACAATGCTGTAGAAATTCTATATTTAAAACCATGCAGAAATGTTTCCTCCTCAATACACAAATGGTAGATGCCCTTTTGGCAGATATGCATTTTATATATATATATATATATATATATATATTACATTCCAGTTTACTGCCCCTTTATGCAAGGAGTTTCCAGATGCAAGGAGGCATTTTATCTAAGATTTTTACATCTGCATAAAATTTTATACTCTCAGACTAAGATTGCTCAGTGTTTGAAATGAGACAGGCTAACTTAAAACTGTTCAGTTTACACTACAGCTGACTTAGTTTTGAAATACATACCAACAAGCCTAAATCCTGCATTTAACCAGATCTAATGGTATGAGTACCACAGCTTATGGTCCCACGAAGACCATATAGAGTACAGCATTTTCAAAATCCATAAGTACAGCTGACAGATAGGAAAATTTGTACACTATATTTGAAGTGATGCTCTTGGTTGGGGAAAATGGGAAAAAAACAAACTAACATATGTCAACCTTTTAAAGGTACTTTTCTTCATCTAGCCATCTACCCAGCTCATTAATGTACAATTTTGAATTCACAGAATTATTTTTGTTTGCACATTTACAAATATGATTCTTTAAAAAGTGATCTCTTAATTTCTGCATTTTTTTTATCATGCATGTCACACACTGTTGATTTAGGGGATGCAAGGTGCATAAATGTTTCCTCCTGTGAGTGTTTCTGTGGGTGTATGTGTTTATGTCTTTGTGCTTTGGTTTGTGTCTCTATGTGTATGTATTTTTTATCTGTGGGTCTCTCTGTGAGGGTGGGTGTTACCGTGTGTATGTCTTTGTGCAGTTTATGTGGATGTCTGTGAGGGTGTGTGCATATGGCTTTGAGCTTTTTCTATGGGTGTTTCTGTGAGGGTGTTTGTGTGTATGTATGTATGTATGTCTGTGTTTTCTGTGGGTGTCTCTGTGAGGGTGTGTGTATGTCTTTGTGTGTTTTCTGTGGATGTCTCAGTGAGGGTGTGTGTATGTATGTCTTTCTGTGTTTTTCATGTGGTTGTCTCTCTGTGTGTGTGTGTATGTCTTTGTGTGTTTTCTGTGGGTGTCTCTGTGTGTGTATGTGTGTATATGTCTTTGTGTGATTTCTGAGGCTGTCTCTGTCGGTGTTTCCTTGGGTGTATGTGCAAGTTTGAGTTTGTGTGTCCATTGTCTGTTCCTTTTTAGGACATTTTGACCTTACTACTAATTATTCACATCTTTCTACAGACTTTGAGACTAACAAAACCTTTCCGGAAGTAACCACTCCACCATTTAACCTTTAAATTATTGTTTAGGCAGTTCAGTGCCCTTCCTTTCAGCCACTGCATGCTGTTGTCATAATTTAGTTGTCATCTTCCTTTACAAAAAGATAATCAGAACTCCATATTTTGTTTTCTAAATCTCCTTTTTTTACAAAACTGTAGTTTACCTCATTACTTGTCAGATCAATGTAAACAAGTGCTAAGTGTCTGTTTGGGTTTCTGTGTCTGAGTGTGTTTCTTTGCGTGTCTGCTAGAGCAGTGTTTTTCAACCAGTGTGCCGTGGCACACTAGTGTGCCGTGAGAGATCCTCAGGTGTGCCACGGCAGACTGACAACAGTGTGACATATTTTTTAAACTTTGCTTGTTTTTTACTCCCAGTGCAGGGATAGTTTGTAGGAGGCATGGCATAACAGCACAATACATACAGTATGTGTGTGTTTGTGTGTATGTGTATATATATATGCTGTATTAGGCTACAATGTGTGATTTTTTTAAAATTTTGGGATGGTGGTGTGCCACAGGATTTTTTAATGTAAAAAAGTGTGCCACGGCAAAAAAAAGGTTAAAAATCACTGTGCTAGAGTGTCTATATGTGAATCCTTATGTGTGAGTGTGTTTGTGTGTTTCAGTGTATGAGTGTGTCTGTGTGTGTGTGTATGTTACTACCTTTACAACATTTCCAAGTTTAAATAGACAATTAAGAATAAAGTGCATATACATTTTAGTCACTTGGTCAAAAATTGCACATGTCAAAGGAGGGGGGGGGGGCCCTGATCAATGGTTGAGTCAGGGGCCCCAAAATTTCTAGTGGCGGCCCTGCTCCCTGCTATTATGTTTCAAAAATGTATTACTTTTTGGGTGAACTATCCCTTTAAGTTAACTGTGGGAGTTTAATGTTGTTTTGATAATTTGGCAAGAGTTAATATCCTTTATGGTTTTACCACTATTGGGGTCTCTTTGAAGGAACAATGTACTGTAAAATTAGTTTCCCTTTAATGTGTTCCCAATTGCATATTATAGGGACAGCTGAGTGTAAAGTGTATGGAAACCTGTTCATTTAGTTTTTTTATATATATATGAAATAGCTATTTTTGCTGATTGAAACCTCAAACTATTTTTCTCAAGAGCAAACCTACAGTATATAAATGGACTGAGCCTGCAGAAATAGCAAACCCTTATAATCTTATCTTTCTAGCTATACATTAATGCTTCCTTATCTATCTGTCTTTACACAATGGCCAAGAGAGACAGCAATTAAAAAGGACAATGTTGTTGCATATCTCTTTCATACCCTACTGGGAACTTTATTGCTGCTTGCTGGCTCTTATTTACATAGAGAATACTAAAGTATTCATATTTTCAGTATAGGTGGTGATTTCAACAGGTAAAAGCAATTCATTTAAATGACAAAATAAAGGTAAATTAGTTGTTTATTCACAATTTGATACACTCCAGTGTGTAACGCAGATCACAGGGAACATATTAAAATGGAACAAAATTACAGCACAACGTCCATTTTAGCCTACAGAAGAGACTACAGAAATTGTAATGGGTGATTTATTTATTTATTCTTTTTTTTCCCAGCTGAAAATGATGCTATGATTTCATGTAACATGGAGGAAACAGAAGATCAGTGGCTAAGAAATGCAGAACCATCAGAGCAGCAAATTTGTGCCAATATAAGTACAGGTGAGTGTATGTGTGTGAGATGTCTGAGGGGCTCTTAGGGTGCGGTGAGTGTACATGTCTGACATTTCTTTGGAAAGTTGGGCACATGTGAGTTTAAGTGTATGACATGTCTGAGGGACGCAGGGCACGTGTGAGTGTATATGTGGGACATGTCTGAGGGAAGTATGGCACAGGTGAGTGTAAGTGTGTGACGTGTGAGGGAAATAGGGCATGTGTGAGTGTATATGTGTGTGAGGGAAATAGGGAACAGGTGAGTGTAAGTGTGTGACATGTCTGTGGGAAGTAGGACATGTGTGAGTGTATATGTGGGACATGTCTGAGGGAAGTATGGCACAGGTGAGTGTAAGTGTGTGACGTGTGAAGGAAATAGGGCACAAGTGAGTGTATGTGTGTGACATGTCTGTGGGAAGTGGGGCACAGGTGAGTGTATGTGTGTGACATGTCTGTGGGAAGTAGGGCACAAGTGAGTGTATGTGTGTGACATGTCTGTGGGAAGTCGGGCACGTGTGAGTCAGTGTTCCCTCTAAGGCCAGTTTTGTGTGCGGCCCAGCAGTGAAACAGTTAACTAAGTAACCACACCCTGCAATTAACAAACACTGCACAATGCAGATGGCAAGGTATGGTTCTCTTGTTAACTGTTTCACTGCTGGGCTGCACACAAAACTGTCCTTAGAGGGAACACTGGTGTGAGTGTATATGTGTGATATATCTGTGGGAAGTAGGGCACAAGTAAGTGTATGTGTGTGACATGTCTGAGGGAAGTCGGGCACGTGTGAGAGTATGTGTGTGACATGTCTGTGGGAAGAAGGGCACAGGTGAGTGTATGTGTGTAACATGTCTGTGGGAAGCAGGGCACGTGTGAGTGTATGTGTGTGACATGTCTGAGGTAAGTAGGGCACGTGTGAGTGTAAGTGTGTGACATGTCTGTGGGAAGAAGAGCACAAGTGAGTGTATGTGTGTGACATGTCTGTGGGAAGTAGGGCACGTGTGAGTGTATGTGTGTGACATGTCTGTGGGAAGTAGGGCACGTGTGAGTGTATGTGTGTGACATGTCTGAGGGAAGTAGGGCACAGGTGAGTGTATGTGTGTGACATGTCTGTGGGAAGTAGGGCACGTGGGAGTGTATGTGTGTCACATTTCTGTGGGAAGCAGGGCACAGGTGAGTGTAAGTGTGTGACATGTCTGTGGGAAGCAGGGCACAAGTGAGTGTGTAGTGTTGTGCTTACTTCCTGGTTTGGTCAGATGGCACATTGAGGCTTCCATACAAAGATGATGTCATCAAGTGGGCTGTGCTTAGGATCAGAACAGTTCAGAGAAGCCATCTTGTGACAGTTTGTGATGCAGTTATAAAGTACAAGGACTGAACCTGAGGCTCTGACAATTGCTGATACTAATAAATGTAATGTCAACTACAGATCACTGCAGAGGATACAGCATCAGCCAGTCAGGAAGAGTAAGAACTGTCAGTTACACATTATAAGTTATATTGCAGTTATACAGTTAACAGTTATACAGTTATAAGTTTCCCTGGATTACTATAGTGCTGCATACACAGTGTACAGGACTGCTAATATAAGGAGTGCAGCAGCCAATCATTATAAAGGACTATATATGTGTATCTATCCATATTACTGTGTGCAGATCTATAGGAGCACCTTGTTATGTCATCCAGTGAATAAAGTGCCAGTTACATTTAGAAGTTGCAAGTGCATCATTCATATAAAGAGTTAATGTTTGCTATGTAAGGACATTACATCTGGCGACGAGTATACTACCACAAACTCACGCTATAATGGCTGTATTTGGAGCATTGAAAGAATTTGACCCTGAAACAGATAACTGGGTTTCCTGGACTGAAAGACTACAGCAGTATTTACTTGCCAATGACATTGGAGATACTAAGTCTGTTGCTGTCTGTCTCACAACTATTGGTGCTAAAACATATGAGATTCTAAAAGACCTGCTACACCCAGAAAAGCCAGCCACCAAGTCTTTGTCTGAAATAATACATATCTTAACACAACATTTCCAACCACGGCCATTAGAGATTGCTGAGCGGTTCAAGTTTTATAGCAGGCGCCAAGGGGTACAAGAGACTGTATCTACATTTGCAATCAGTTTAAAGAAATTGGCCAGCACCTGTGCTTTTGGGGAGTATCTGAATATTGCCCTTAGAGATCAGTTTATTATGGGTATCGGTACAGAATCTATTCAAAGGCGACTTTTGACAGAGGAGAGCCTGACCTTCCATAAAGCACTAGAGATTGCTTCTGTTTTGGAACAGGCCACACGAGACACTAGTTTACTGCAGACGCATTCTCACACTAAGGAAGAACAGGTATTTTTCTCTAATGTGAAGCAACAGACTAAACCAGCCAGTAAATATTCAGCAAAAGCAGCATCGCCTATTAACTGTTACAGATGTGGAGCACAGAATCATGTAGCTTCTGAATGCAGATTTAAAAATACTCGTGTCATGGCTGTGGTAAAATAGGACACTTAAAGAAGGCTTGCAGAGGATCTCAGCAGAGTGTCTCAAGCAAAACTCATAAGAAGGGAAATTACCACATGGCTTATAAGGGAGCCACATCAGATTCAGAAGAGGTAATGACTGTTTAGAGTTTGACTGTATACACCATGACAGCAGGGTCTGAGCCTTTGACCGTTTATATTAATATTGAAGGAAAAGATTTGACCATGGACTTAGATACTGGGGCTGCAGTTTCAGTTATGACAATTAAAGATTGGAAACAGCTGAAAATTCCAGTATTGCTGCAGCCCACTACCTTGAAGCTACAAACATACTCCAGAGAAGTCTTGACGCCACTGGGGTGTGCATCTGTATCTGTGTGTACAAACAGTAAAACTGCCAATCTTACACTATATATACTAAAATCAGGTGGCCCACCTCTTTATGGAAGGGACTGGATACGGGCCCTTGGCATGCCTGAGAGCCTCAAAAACAGTGAAGTTCATCATATTGGAGTTGATCGTGCCCAGTGGATTCAGAACATTAAGACCAATTATGCCCCGGTGTTTGAAAATGTTCTGGGAAAAGTTAAGAACAAAAGGGTACGGTTACAGTTAAAACCTGGAGCAAGGCCAAAGTTTTTCAAAGCACGAACTGTGCCATTCGCTTTAAGGGCAGGAGTTGATGCTGAACTGAGGAGGTTAGAAGAGTTAAAGATTATAACCCCAGTGCATCGTAGTGAGTGGGCTTCTCCTATTGTACCGGTAAGAAAGAAAGATGGACAGATCCGAATATGTGGAGACTTTAGGATGGTGTTGAATGAACAGTTAGCAGTGGATAAGTATCCATTACCCAGAACAGAAGAGATTTTTGCTAACTTAGCTGGGGGACAACATTTCACAAAGATTGATTTAAAAAATGCTTACCTTCCACTTGAAGTACATCCAGAATCCCGCAGGTTACTCACCATCAATACTCACCGTGGTTTATTTCAATATAATCGTATGGTCTTTGGCATTGCTTCTTCACCAGCCATCTGGCAACGCACCATGGAAGAACTGTTAAATGGACTACCCTATGTCCAATGCCTTTTAGATGACATGTTAATCACGGGCAGGACGGAGGAAGAACATCGACACAATGTAGAGAGGGTACTGCAGCGGCTAATGACCTACGGGTTGAAGGTCAACTTGGAGAAGTGTGCTTTCATGCGTGACAAATTAGAATTTTGTGGCCATGTTATAGATTGTCATGGTCTACACACTGCTGATGACAAAGTCAAGGCCTTGCAAGAAGCTCCTATACCACAGAATGCATCACAACTACGATCATACCTTGGTCTCCTTAACTATTACCACCGTTTTCTTCCCCAGCTAGCCGATACGTTACACCCACTACATCAACTTCTTGACACAAATCGACCCTGGTTGTGGAGCAGTGAATGCAATAAAGCCTTCCAGGAATCCAAGAACCTACTCCTGTGTTCCCGCATGTTAATGCACTATGATCTTCAGAAACCACTCATGATAGCATGTGATGCTTCGCCTTATGGTTTAGGGGCTGTATTGTCACACACAATGCCAGATGGGACAGACCGACCGGTAGCCTTTGCTTCCCGTTCTCTAACGACGGCAGAGAAGAACTATTCCCAATTAGACAAGGAAGCATTGGCCATTGTATGGGCTGTTAAGAAGTTCCATAACTATATTTATGGTAGACAATTTACTCTTTTAACTGACCATAAGCCACTGCTGACCATCTTTAATCCAAGGAAAGGAATTTCAACCACTACAGCAGCTATATTGCAAAGGTATGCTCTAACTTTGGGAGCATATCATTACTCCATCAAATACCGGGCCCATGATTCCCATGGCAATGCTGAGGCCATGTCCAGGCTTCCACTAATTAATTCCTTACCAGTTGTTCAAGAAAGCCTTCCAAGTGTGTGTTTTACGGGTATAGTACATTCCAAACAAATTGCAAAGGAGACAGCTTGTGATACTGAATTACAACTTCTGGCAAAGTATTTGAGAGATGGCTGGCCAAGAACTGGCTGTGATGTGCAGCGAGCATACATACTACGAGCGAAAGAACTCACACTCAGAAATGGATGTATTTTATGGGGTGAGAGAGTTCTGGTTCCTAATGGGCTACGGCAAGCTACGTTAAAACTCCTTCATGAAGGACACCCAGGCATTGTCAGAATGAAACAGAAGGCTAGGGGTCATGTTTGGTGGCCGGCCATTGATAAGGACATTGAGAACTATGTTATGGCATGCAAAGGGTGTGTTCAAGCTCAAGGACAGCTTCCACGAGGAGCTGTACAACCATGGGACTGGCCTACTACTCCTTGGGAGAGACTACATTTGGACTTTGCCGGTCCTATTGATGGAATCTCATACTTAATCATAATTGATGCACACTCTAAATGGCCAGAAGTAATTCCAATGACAAGGACTACAACTACTGAAGTCATATCAGCATTAGAAAGACTGTTTTTAGTATTTGGGTTGCCAAGAAAACTGGTCACAGACAATGGTCCCCAGTTTGTGTCACAAGACTTCCAGTATTTTTTACATACGAATGGAATTCACCATCATCGGACGGCACCATATCACCCAGCCATCAATGAGCAAGCAGAGAGATTTGTCCAAACCTTTAAAAGGGCACTGAAAGCGCTAAAAGCAGAGAAGCAGGTTAATACTAAAAACATTTTACAATTTTTGCAACAATATAGGGTTACTCAACACCCCACCACGGGAGTTGCCCCAGCTCAACTATTGTTTGGCAGGAAGATCCGTACAAAGCTGGATTTAATCACACCAGATGTAGCAGAAACAGTCCGCATCATGCAAGATAAAATGAGAGTGGGAAAACCTTCACGGACCTATACAGAAGGAGGCTTGGTTTGGTATAGGGTGTACCATACAGAGGAAAAATGGGCACCAGGTGTTGTTGCCCAGGTTGAGGGCCCAAAGATGTATGTGATAACCACTCAATCAGGTGTGTGTCGCTGCCATGTGAACCAACTACGACCACGGCTAGAGAGGAGAGAACAGGCTGGTGAGGATCATCACATACAAATGCAATCAGACAATGACTTTGATATCTGGGGTGGTGTTTGGCATGATCCAAACACATGCTCTGACTCAACTACAGAAGATGACTCAGAAATACCAGCCTCAATAGAAGAACCTTGTAATGATGAGTCAGGAAATTCTATCCAGGACCACAATAGTCATGCTCGTACTCCCAGGCAACGAACACCTGTTGTTCTTTGGTCTCCTGAAGTGAATCTCAGAGACACTCGCCGGAGACAACATGCAACATATCAGAGAAACTTTCGTCAACGGAAGAAACAAGAAGCAGCTTTCACTTCCACAATACAAGAGGATGCTGGAGAAGACTGATTTATCTTATGGTTGTTGTTGTGCAGTTAAGTTTATAAAAAAAAAAAAAAAAAAATAAGTAGGAAAGGAGATGTAGTGTTGTGCTTACTTCCTGGTTTGGTCAGATGGCACATTGAGGCTTCCATACAAAGATGATGTCATCAAGTGGGCTGTGCTTAGGATCAGAACAGTTCAGAGAAGCCATCTTGTGACAGTTTGTGATGCAGTTATAAAGTACAAGGACTGAACATGAGGCTCTTACAATTGCTGATACTAATAAATGTAATGTCAGCTACAGATCACTGCAGAGGATACAGCATCAGCCAGTCAGGAAGAGTAAGAACTGTCAGTTACACATTATAAGTTATATTGCAGTTATACATTTAACAGTTATACAGTTATCAGTTACCCTGGATTACTATAGTGCTGCATACACAGTGTACAGGACTGCTAATATAAGGAGTGCAGCAGCCAATCATTATAAAGGACTATATATGTGTATCTATCCATATTACTGTGTGCAAATCTATAGGAGCACCTTGTTATGTCATCCAGTGAATAAAGTGCCAGTTACATTTAGAAGTTGCAAGTGCATCATTCATATAAAGAGTTAATGTTTGCTATGTAGGGACATTACAGAGTGTATGTGTGTGACATGTCTGTGGGAAGCAGGGCATGTGTGAGTGTATGTGTGTGACATGTCTGAAGGAAGCAGGGCACGTGTGAGTGTAACATAGAAACATAGAAACATAGATATTGACGGCAGATAAGAGCCATAGGCCCAGCAAGTCTGCCCCACCTTACCTAACAGTATAAACTTATCTAGTTCGTAGGATAGCCCTATGCTTGTCCCATGCATTTTTAAAGTCCCCCACAGTGTTTGTTGCTACTACCTCTTGAGGAAGTTTATTCCATAAATCAATCACTCTTTCTGTAAAGAAGTGCTTCCTCAAATTACTCCTGAATCTACTACCCTTTAGCTTGAGCTAAATGTTTGTTTGTGACATGTCTGAGGGAAGCAGGGCACGTGTGAGTGTATGTGTGTGACATGTCTGTGGGAAGTAGGGCACGTGTGAGTATGTGTGTGACATGTCTGTGGGAAGTAGGGCACGTGTGAGTGTATGTGTGTGACATGTCTGAGGGAAGTAGGGCACAGGTGAGTGTATGTGTGTGACATGTCTGTGGGAAGCAGGGCACATGTGAGTGTATGTGTGTGTGACATGTCTGTGGGAAGTAGGGCACAGGTGAGTATGTGTGTGACATGTCTGAGGGAAGTAGGGCACAGGTGAGTGTATGTGTGTGACATGTCTGTGGGAAGTAGGGCACAGGTGAGTGTAAGTGTGTGACATGTCTGTGGGAAGCAGGGCACGTGTGAGTGTATGTGTGTGACATGTCTGAGGGAAGTAGGGCACAGGTGAGTGTATATGTGTGACATGTCTGAGGGAAGTAGGCACATGTGAGTGTATGTGTGTGACATGTCTGAGGGAAGTAGGGCACAGGTGAGTGTATGTGTGTGACATGTCTGTGGGAAGAAGGGCACAGGTGAGTGTATGTGTGTTACATGTCTGTGGGAAGAAGGGCACAGGTGAGTGTATGTGTGTGACATGTCTGTGGGAAGCAGGGCACGTGTGAGTGTATATGTGTGACATGTCTGAGGGAAGTAGGGCACGTGTGAGTGTATATGTGTGACATGTCTGAGGGAAGTAGGGCACATGTGAGTGTATGTGTGTGACATGTCTGAGGGAAGTAGGGCACGTGTGAGTGTAAGTATGTGACATGTCTGTGGGAAGAAGAGCACAAGTGAGTGTATGTGTGTGACATGTCTGAGGGAAGTAGGGCACATGTGAGTGTATGTGTGTGACATGTCTGAGGGAAGTAGGGCACGTGTGAGTGTAAGTATGTGACATGTCTGTGGGAAGCAGGGCACGTGTGAGTGTATGTATGTGACATGTCTGAGGGAAGTAGGGCACAGGTGAGTGTATGTGTGTGACATGTGTGAGTGTATGTGTGTGACATGTCTGTGAGAAGTAGGGCACGTGTGAGTGTATGTGTGTGACATGTCTGTGGGAAGTAGGGCACGTGTGAGTGTATGTGTGTGACATGTCTGTGGGAAGTAGGGCACGTGTGAGTGTATGTGTGTGACATGTCTGAGGGAAGTAGGGCACAGGTGAGTGTATGTGTGTGGCATGTCTGTGGGAAGTAGGGCACAGGTGAGTGTGTGTGACATGTCTGTGGGAAGCAGGGCACGTGTGAGTGTATGTGTGTGACATGTCTGAGAGAAGTAGGGCACAGGTGAGTGTATATGTGTGACATGTCGGAGGGAAGTAGGGCACATGTGAGTGTATGTGTGTGACATGTCTGAGGGAAGTAGGGCACGTGTGAGTGTATATGTGTGACATGTCTGAGGGAAGTAGGGCACATGTGAGTGTATGTGTGTGACATGTCTGAGGGAAGTAGGGCACGTGTGAGTGTAAGTATGTGACATGTCTGTGGGAAGAAGAGCACAAGTGAGTGTATGTGTGTGACATGTCTGAGGGAAGTAGGGCACATGTGAGTGTATGTGTGTGACATGTCTGAGGGAAGTAGGGCACGTGTGAGTGTAAGTATGTGACATGTCTGTGGGAAGCAGGGCACGTGTGAGTGTATGTATGTGACATGTCTGAGGGAAGTAGGGCACAGGTGAGTGTATGTGTGTGACATGTGTGAGTGTATGTGTGTGACATGTCTGTGAGAAGTAGGGCACGTGTGAGTGTATGTGTGTGACATGTCTGTGGGAAGTAGGGCATGTGTGAGTGTATGTGTGTGACATGTCTGTGGGAAGTAGGGCACGTGTGAGTGTATGTGTGTGACATGTCTGAGGGAAGTAGGGCACAGGTGAGTGTATGTGTGTGGCATGTCTGTGGGAAGTAGGGCACAGGTGAGTGTGTGTGACATGTCTGTGGGAAGCAGGGCACGTGTGAGTGTATGTGTGTGACATGTCTGAGAGAAGTAGGGCACAGGTGAGTGTATATGTGTGACATGTCGGAGGGAAGTAGGGCACATGTGAGTGTATGTGTGTGACATGTCTGTGGGAAGTAGGGCACAAGTGAGTGTATGTGTGTGATGTCTGTGGGAAGAAGGGCACAAGTGAGTGCATGTGTGTGACATGTCTGTGGGAAGAAGGGCACAGGTGAGTGTATGTGTGTGACATGTCTGTGGGAAGAAGGGCACAGGTGAGTGTATGTGTGTGACATGTCTGTGGGAAGAAGGGCACAGGTGAGTGTATGTGTGTGACATGTCTGAGGGAAGTAGTGCACGTGTGAGTGTAAGTGTGTGACATGTCTGTGGGAAGAAGAGCACATGTGAGTGCATGTGTGTGACATGTCTGTGGGAAGAAGGGCACAAGTGAGTGCATGTGTGTGACATGTCTGTGGGAAGAAGAGCACAAGTGAGTGTATGTGTGTGACATGTCTTGGAAGTAGGGTGCAAGTGAGTGTATGTGTGTGATATGTCTGTGGGAAGAAGAGCACAAGTGAGTGTATGTGTGTGATATGTCTGTGGGAAGTAGGGCACAGGTGAGTGTATGTGTGTGACATGTCTGTGGGAAGTAGGGCACAGGTGAGTGTATGTGTGTGACATGTCTGTGGGAAGTAGGGCACAAGTGAGTGTATGTGTGTGACATGTCTGTGGGAAGTAGGGCACGTGGGAGTGTTTGTGTGTGACATGTCTGTGGGAAGAAGGGCACAAGTGAGTGTATGTGACATGTCTGTGGGAAGTAGGGCACGTGTGAGTGTATGTTAGTGAAATGTCTATGGGAAGTAGGGCACAAGTGAGTGTATGTGTGTGATATATCTGTGGGAAGTAGGGCACAGGTGAGTGTATGTATGTGAAATATCTGTGGGAAGTAGGGCACAAGTGAGTGTATGTGTGTGACGTGTGAGGGAAGTAGGGCACAGGTGAGTATAAGTGGGTGACATGTCTGTGGGAATTAGGGCACGTGTGAGTGTATGTGTGTGACATGTCTAAGGGAAAAAGGGCACAGTTGAGTGTATGTGTGTGACATGTCTGTGAGAAGCAGGGCACGTGTGAGTGTATGTGTGTGACATGTCTGTGGGAAGCAGGGCACGTGTGAGTGTACGTGTGTTGCATGTCTGTGGGAAGCAGGGCACAAGTGAGTGTATGTGTGTGACATGTCTGTGGGAAGTAGGGCACAAGTGAGTGTATGTGTGTGACATGTCTGTGGGAAGTAGGGCACGTGTGAGTGTAAGTGGGTGACATGTCTGTGGGAATTAGGGCACGTGTGAGTGTATGTGTGTGACATGTCTAAGGGAAAAAGGGCACAGTTGAGTGTATGTGTGTGACATGTCTGTGAGAAGCAGGGCACGTGTGAGTGTATGTGTGTGACATGTCTGTGGGAAGCAGGGCACGTGTGAGTGTACGTGTGTTGCATGTCTGTGGGAAGCAGGGCACAAGTGAGTGTATGTGTGTGACATGTCTGTGGGAAGAAGGGCACAAGTGAGTGTATGTGTGTGACATGTCTGTGGGAAGTAGGGCACGTGTGAGTGTAAGTGGGTGACATGTCTGTGGGAATTAGGGCACGTGTGAGTGTATGTGTGTGACATGTCTAAGGGAAAAAGGGCACAGTTGAGTGTATGTGTGTGACATGTCTGTGAGAAGCAGGGCACATGTGAGTGTATGTGTGTGACATGTCTGTGGGAAGCAGGGCACGTGTGAGTGTACGTGTGTTGCATGTCTGTGGGAAGCAGGGCACAAGTGAGTGTATGTGTGTGACATGTCTGTGGGAAGAAGGGCACAAGTGAGTGTATGTGTGTGACATGTCTGTGGGAAGTAGGGCACGTGTGAGTGTAAGTGGGTGACATGTCTGTGGGAATTAGGGCACGTGTGAGTGTATGTGTGTGACATGTCTAAGGGAAAAAGGGCACAGTTGAGTGTATGTGTGTGACATGTCTGTGGGAAGTAGGGCACGTGTGAGTGTATGTGTGTGACATGTCTGAGGGAAGCAGGGCATAGGTGAGTGTATGTGTGTGTGATGTCTGTGGGAAGAAGGGCACAGGTGAGTGTATGTGTGTGACATGTCTGTGGGAAGTAGGGCACGTGTGAGTGTATGTGTGTGACATGTCTGTGGGAAGTAGGGCACGTGTGAGTGTATGTGTGTGACATGTCTGTGGGAAGCAGGGCACGTGTGAGTGTACGTGTGTTGCATGTCTGTGGGAAGCAGGGCACAAGTGAGTGTATGTGTGTGACATGTCTGTGGGAAGTAGGGCACGTGTGAGTGTATGTGTGTGACATGTCTGAGGGAAGCAGGGCATAGGTGAGTGTATGTGTGTGTCATGTCTGTGGGAAGAAGGGCACAGGTGAGTGTATGTGTGTGACATGTCTGTGGGAAGTAGGGCACAAGTGAGTGTATGTGTGTGACATGTCTGTGGGAAGTAGGGCACGTGTGAGTGTATGTGTGTGACATGTCTGTGGGAAGTAGGGCACGTGTGAGTGTATGTGTGTGACATGTCTGTGGGAAGAAGGGCACAAGTGAGTATGTGTGTGACATGTCTGTGGGAAGTAGGGCACAAGTGAGTGTATGTGTGTGACATGTCTGTGGGAAGCAGGGCACATGTAAGTGTATGTGTGGGACATGTCTGTGGGAAGCAGGGCACGTGTGAGTGTATGTGTGACATGTCTGTGGGAAGCAGGGCACGTGTGAGTGTATGTGTGTGACATGTCTGAGGTAAGTAGGGCACGTGTGAATGTATGTGTGTGACATGTCTGTGGGAAGCAGGGCACGTGTGAGTGTATGTGTGTGACATGTCTGAGGTAAGTAGGGCACGTGTGAGTGTATGTGTGTGACATGTCTGAGGGAAGAAGAGCACAGGTGAGTGTATGTGTGTGACATGTCTGTGGGAAGTAGGGCACAGGTGAGTGTGTGTGACATGTCTGTGGGAAGCAGGGCACGTGTGAGTGTATGTGTGTGACATGTCTGAGAGAAGTAGGGCACAGGTGAGTGTATATGTGTGACATGTCGGAGGGAAGTAGGGCACATGTGAGTGTATGTGTGTGACATGTCTGTGGGAAGTAGGGCACAAGTGAGTGTATGTGTGTGATGTCTGTGGGAAGAAGGGCACAAGTGAGTGCATGTGTGTGACATGTCTGTGGGAAGAAGGGCACAGGTGAGTGTATGTGTGTGACATGTCTGTGGGAAGAAGGGCACAGGTGAGTGTATGTGTGTGACATGTCTGTGGGAAGAAGGGCACAGGTGAGTGTATGTGTGTGACATGTCTGAGGGAAGTAGTGCACGTGTGAGTGTAAGTGTGTGACATGTCTGTGGGAAGAAGAGCACATGTGAGTGCATGTGTGTGACATGTCTGTGGGAAGAAGGGCACAAGTGAGTGCATGTGTGTGACATGTCTGTGGGAAGAAGAGCACAAGTGAGTGTATGTGTGTGACATGTCTTGGAAGTAGGGTGCAAGTGAGTGTATGTGTGTGATATGTCTGTGGGAAGAAGAGCACAAGTGAGTGTATGTGTGTGATATGTCTGTGGGAAGTAGGGCACAGGTGAGTGTATGTGTGTGACATGTCTGTGGGAAGTAGGGCACAGGTGAGTGTATGTGTGTGACATGTCTGTGGGAAGTAGGGCACAAGTGAGTGTATGTGTGTGACATGTCTGTGGGAAGTAGGGCACGTGGGAGTGTTTGTGTGTGACATGTCTGTGGGAAGAAGGGCACAAGTGAGTGTATGTGACATGTCTGTGGGAAGTAGGGCACGTGTGAGTGTATGTTAGTGAAATGTCTATGGGAAGTAGGGCACAAGTGAGTGTATGTGTGTGATATATCTGTGGGAAGTAGGGCACAGGTGAGTGTATGTATGTGAAATATCTGTGGGAAGTAGGGCACAAGTGAGTGTATGTGTGTGACGTGTGAGGGAAGTAGGGCACAGGTGAGTATAAGTGGGTGACATGTCTGTGGGAATTAGGGCACGTGTGAGTGTATGTGTGTGACATGTCTAAGGGAAAAAGGGCACAGTTGAGTGTATGTGTGTGACATGTCTGTGAGAAGCAGGGCACGTGTGAGTGTATGTGTGTGACATGTCTGTGGGAAGCAGGGCACGTGTGAGTGTACGTGTGTTGCATGTCTGTGGGAAGCAGGGCACAAGTGAGTGTATGTGTGTGACATGTCTGTGGGAAGAAGGGCACAAGTGAGTGTATGTGTGTGACATGTCTGTGGGAAGTAGGGCACGTGTGAGTGTAAGTGGGTGACATGTCTGTGGGAATTAGGGCACGTGTGAGTGTATGTGTGTGACATGTCTAAGGGAAAAAGGGCACAGTTGAGTGTATGTGTGTGACATGTCTGTGAGAAGCAGGGCACGTGTGAGTGTATGTGTGTGACATGTCTGTGGGAAGCAGGGCACGTGTGAGTGTACGTGTGTTGCATGTCTGTGGGAAGCAGGGCACAAGTGAGTGTATGTGTGTGACATGTCTGTGGGAAGAAGGGCACAAGTGAGTGTATGTGTGTGACATGTCTGTGGGAAGAAGGGCACGTGTGAGTGTAAGTGGGTGACATGTCTGTGGGAATTAGGGCACGTGTGAGTGTATGTGTGTGACATGTCTAAGGGAAAAAGGGCACAGTTGAGTGTATGTGTGTGACATGTCTGTGAGAAGCAGGGCACATGTGAGTGTATGTGTGTGACATGTCTGTGGGAAGCAGGGCACGTGTGAGTGTACGTGTGTTGCATGTCTGTGGGAAGCAGGGCACAAGTGAGTGTATGTGTGTGACATGTCTGTGGGAAGAAGGGCACAAGTGAGTGTATGTGTGTGACATGTCTGTGGGAAGTAGGGCACGTGTGAGTGTAAGTGGGTGACATGTCTGTGGGAATTAGGGCACGTGTGAGTGTATGTGTGTGACATGTCTAAGGGAAAAAGGGCACAGTTGAGTGTATGTGTGTGACATGTCTGTGGGAAGTAGGGCACGTGTGAGTGTATGTGTGTGACATGTCTGAGGGAAGCAGGGCATAGGTGAGTGTATGTGTGTGTGATGTCTGTGGGAAGAAGGGCACAGGTGAGTGTATGTGTGTGACATGTCTGTGGGAAGTAGGGCACGTGTGAGTGTATGTGTGTGACATGTCTGTGGGAAGTAGGGCACGTGTGAGTGTATGTGTGTGACATGTCTGTGGGAAGCAGGGCACGTGTGAGTGTACGTGTGTTGCATGTCTGTGGGAAGCAGGGCACAAGTGAGTGTATGTGTGTGACATGTCTGTGGGAAGTAGGGCACGTGTGAGTGTATGTGTGTGACATGTCTGAGGGAAGCAGGGCATAGGTGAGTGTATGTGTGTGTCATGTCTGTGGGAAGAAGGGCACAGGTGAGTGTATGTGTGTGACATGTCTGTGGGAAGTAGGGCACAAGTGAGTGTATGTGTGTGACATGTCTGTGGGAAGTAGGGCACGTGTGAGTGTATGTGTGTGACATGTCTGTGGGAAGTAGGGCACGTGTGAGTGTATGTGTGTGACATGTCTGTGGGAAGAAGGGCACAAGTGAGTATGTGTGTGACATGTCTGTGGGAAGTAGGGCACAAGTGAGTGTATGTGTGTGACATGTCTGTGGGAAGCAGGGCACATGTAAGTGTATGTGTGGGACATGTCTGTGGGAAGCAGGGCACGTGTGAGTGTATGTGTGACATGTCTGTGGGAAGCAGGGCACGTGTGAGTGTATGTGTGTGACATGTCTGAGGTAAGTAGGGCACGTGTGAATGTATGTGTGTGACATGTCTGTGGGAAGCAGGGCACGTGTGAGTGTATGTGTGTGACATGTCTGAGGTAAGTAGGGCACGTGTGAGTGTATGTGTGTGACATGTCTGTGGGAAGAAGAGCACAAGTGAGTGTATGTGTGTGACATGTCTGAGGGAAGTAGGGCACGTGTGAGTGTAAGTGTGTGACATGTCTGTAGGAAGTAGGGCACATGTGAGTATAAGTGGGTGACATGTCTGTGGGAAGTAGGGCACGTGTGAGTGTATGTATGTGACGTGTGAGTATAAGTGGGTGACATGTCTGTGGGAAGTAGGGCACGTGTGAGTGTAAGTGTGTGACATGTCTAAGGGAAAAAGGGCACAGGTGAGTGTATGTGTGTGATATGTCTAAGGGAAACAGGGCACAGGTGAGTGTATATGTCTGTGTATGTTCACTAATGTTTATTTTACATATTATATATTACCTTTTATATAAAGTGATAATCTGGTCTTCATTACAGGTAAAGAATATATGGCATAAATGCAACATTATAAAAAAACTAAAACTAAATGTTTTGTGCTCATAAGTAGTAATTATTTAACCCCTTAATGACCACAGCACTTTTCCATTTTCTGTCCTTTTGGGACCAAGGCTATATTTACATTTCTGCAGTATTTGTGTTTAGCTGTAATTATCCTCTTACTCATTTACTGTACCCACACATATTATATACCGTTTTTCTCGCCATTAAATGGACTTTCTAAAGATACCATTATTTTCATCATATCTTACAATTTACTATAAAAAAAAATATAAAATATGAGGACAAAATGGAAAAAAAAAAACTTTTTCTAACTTTGACCCCCAAAATCTGTTACACATCTACAAACACCAATAAACAGCCATGCTAAATAGTTTATAAATTTTGTCCTGAGTTTAGAAATACCCAATGTTTACATGTTCTTTGCTTTTTTGCAAGTTATAGGGTAATAAATACAAGTAGCACTTTGCTATTTCCAAACCACTTTTTTTCAAAATTAGCCATAGTTACATTGGAACGCTGATATCTGTCAGGAATCCCTGAATATCACTTCACATGTATATATTTTTTTAGAAGACATCCCAAAGTATTGCTCTAGGCCCATTTTGGTATATTTCATGCCACCATTTCACCGCCAAATGCGATCAAATAAAAAAAATTGTTCACTTTTTCACAAATTTTTTCCACAAACTTTAGGTTTCTCACAGAAATTATTTACAAACAACTTGTGCAATAATGGCATAAATGTTTGTAAATGCTTCTCTGGGATCCCCTTTGTTCAGAAATAGCAGACATACAGTATATGGCTTTGGCGTTGCTTTTCGGTAATTAGAAGGCTGCTAAATGCCACTGCGCACCACACGTGTATAATGCCCAGCAGTGAAGGGGTTAATTAGGGAGCTTGTAGGGTTAATTTTAGCTTAAGTGTAGTAGACAACCCCAAGTATTGATCTAGGCCCATTTTGGTATATTTAATGCCACCATTTCACAGCCAAATGCGATCAAATAAAAAAAATAGTTCACTTTTTCACAAATGTTTTCACTAATTTAGGTTTCTCACTGAAATTATTTACAAACAACTTGTGCAATTATGGCATAAATGGTTGTAAATGCTTCTCTGTGATCCCCTTTGTTCAGAAATAGCAGACATATATGGCTTTGGAGTTGCTTTTTGGTAATTAGAAGGCCGCTAAATGCCGCTGCGCATCACACGTGTATTATGTCTAGCAGTGAAGGGGTTAATTAGGGAGCTTGTAGGGAGCTTGCAGGGTTAATTTTAGCTTTAGTGTAGAGATCAGCCTCTCACCTGACACATCAGACACTCTGATCCTTCCCAAACAGCTCTCTTCCCTCCTCCACCCCACAATTGTCCCCGCCATCTTAAGTACTGGCAGAAAGTCTGCCAGTACTAAAATAAAAGGTATCTTTCTCTTGTAAGATGTATCGAGTCCACGGATTCATCCTTACTTGTGGGATATTCTCCTCCCCTACAGGAAGTGGCAAAGAGAGCACCCACAGCAGAGCTGTCTAAATAGCTCCCCCCTTAGCTCCACCCCCCAGTCATTCTCTTTGCCTACTCTAAGTAACTAGGAAGTACAGAGCGAGTGTGGTGACAAAAATGTTAGTTTTTTATTTCTCAGCAAAAGTTTGTTATTTTAAATGGTGCTGGTGTGTACTATTTACTCTTTGGCAGAAAAGAGGTGAAGATTTCTGCAAGGAGGATTATGATCTTAGCATTTCGTAACTAAGATCCACTGCTGTTCTCACAAGGGCTGAAGAGTACAGGAAAACTTCAGTTGGGGGAACGGTTTGCATGCTAAGCTGCATATGAGGTATGTTCAGTCTATATTTTTCTAGACAGACTGTGTTTATTCTAGAAAAGGCTGGCAATATCCCCATGAGGGAAGGGTAAGCTGTATTCAGACACTTGGATAGGAATTTCAGCTTGCTTGAAGGGCTCATTTGTTACTGGTGACACTGTTACGAAAAAAACGTTTTTGTTTGTTCAGTAAATGATGCAATTATAACATTTCTTTCATGTAATTAGCAAGAGTCCATGAGCTAGTGACGTATGGGGATATACATTCCTACCAGGAGGGGCAAAGTTTCCCAAACCTCAAAATGCCTATAAATACACCCCTCACCACACCCACAATTCAGTTTTACAAACTTTGCCTCCCGTGGAGGTGGTGAAGTAAGTTTGTGCTAGATTCTACGTTGATATGCATTTGGCAGCAGGCTGGAGCCCGGTTTTCCTCTCAGAGTGCAGTGAATGTCAGAGGGATGTGAAGAGAGTATTGCCTATTTGAATTCAATGGTCTCCTTCTACGGGATCTATTTCATAGGTTCTCTGTTATCGGTCGTAGAGATTCATCTCTTACCTCCCTTTTCAGATCGACGATATACTCTTATATACCATTACCTCTACTGATTCTCGTTTCAGTACTGGTTTGGCTATCTACTATATGTAGATGAGTGTCCTGGGGTAAGTAAGTCTTATTTTTTGTGACACTCTAAGCTATGGCTGGGCACTATATATATAAAGTTCTAAATATATGTCTTTAAACTTATATTTGCCTTGATTCAGGATGATCAATATTCCTTATTTCAGACAAGTCAGTTTCATTATTTGGGATAATGCATATGAATAGTCAATTTTTTTCTTACCTTAAAAATTGTTTCAAATTGACTTTTCTCTTGTTAATTGTATTCAGTCCACGGGTCATCCATTACTTATGGGATATATTCCCTTCCCAACAGGAAGTTGCAAGAGGATCACCCAAGCAGAGCTGCTATATAGCTCCTCCCCTCACATGTCATATCCAGTCATTCTCTTGCAACTCAACTAGATAGGACGTTGTGAGAGGTCTGTGGTGTTTTTTATACTTAGTTTATTTCTTCAATCAAAAGTTTGTTATTTTAAATGGCACCGGAGTGTGCTGTTTGTTCTCAGGCAGTATTTGGAAGAAGAATCTGCCTGCGTTTTCTATGATCTTAGCAGAAGTAACTAAGATCCACTGGCTGTTCTCGCACATTCTGAGGAGTGGGGTAACTTTCAGAAAGGGAATAGCGTGTGGGGAATCCCGCAAACAAGGTATGTGCAGTAAATTATTTTTCTAAGGAATGGAATTGACTAAGAAAATACTGCTGATACCGATGTAATGTAAGTACAGCCTTGAATGCAGTAGTAGTGACTGGTATCAGGCTGATGAATGTATGTACAATAAGTAATTTTCTAAGGAATGGAATTTGACTAAGAAAATACTGTTAATACTGAAGTAATGTATGAGCCTTAACTGCAGTAGAAGCGACTGGTAGCAGGCTTATTAATAACACTACCTAACTTTTAAAAGTGCATGTTTAAAACGTTTACTGGCATGTTATTCGTTTTTTGTGAGGTACTTTGGTGATAAATCTTTTGGGGCATGATTTTCCACATGGCTGTTGTTTATTTCTACATAGAAACGGTTAACTGAGGTTTCCCACTGTTGTAATATGAGTGGGAGGGGCCTATTTTAGCGCTTTTTTGCGCAGTAAAAATTCAGTTTCAGTCTTCCTGCTTCTTCCTCCTTGATCCGGGACGTCTCTAGAGAGCTCAGGGGTCTTCAAAATTCATTTTGAGGGAGGTAATCTGTGACAGTGTGTTTGACTGTGATAAAAACGTTAATTGTTAAATTGATTATCCGTTTTTGGGTATTAAGGGGTTAATCATCCATTTGCTAGTGGGTGCAATGCTTTGCTAACTTAATACATTTACTGTGAAAATTTGGTTGCTATAACTGTTTTGGTTCATTATTATTTCAACTGTGACGATTTTTTGTGCTTCTTAAAGGCGCAGTAGCGTTTTTTATATTGCTTGTAAATTTATTTAAAAGAATTTTCCAAGCTTGCTAGTCTCATTGCGAGTCTGTTTAAACATGTTTGACACAGATGAATCTGTTTGTTCACTATGTTTAAAGGCCAATGTGGAACCCCATAGAAATATGTGTACTAAATGTATTGATGTCACTTTAAATAAAAGTCAATCTTTATCGGTAAAGAAATTATCACCAGACAACGAGGGGGAAGTTATGCCGACTAACTCTCCTCACGTGTCAGTACCTTCGCCTCCCGCTCAGGAGGCGCGTGATATTGTGGCGCCAAGTACATCAGAGAGGCCCATACAAATCACTTTGCAAGACATGGCTGCTGTTATGACAGAGGTATTAGCTAAATTGCCTGAATTAAGAGGCAAGCGCGATAGCTCTGGATTAAGGACAGAGCGCGCTGATGATGTGAGAGCCATGTCTGATACTGCGTCACAATTTGCAGAACATGAGGACGGAGAGCTTCATTCTGTGGGTGACGGATCTGATCCAGGGAGACCGGATTCAGAGATTTCTAATTTTAAATTTAAGCTTGAGAACCTCCGTGTATTGCTAGGGGAGGTATTAGCAGCTCTGAATGATTGTGACACGGTTGCAATTCCAGAGAAAATATGTAGGTTGGATAGATACTTTGCGGTACCGGTGTGTACTGACGTTTTTCCTATACCTAAAAGGCTTACAGAAATTATTAGCAAGGAGTGGTATAGACCCGGTGTGCCCTTTTCCCCTCCTCCGATATTTAGAAAAATGTTCCCAATAGACGCCACCTCACGAGACTTATGGCAGACGGTCCCTAAGGTGGAGGGTGCAGTTTCTACTTTAGCTAAACGTACCACTATCCCGGTGGAGAATAGTTGTGCTTTTTCGGATCCAATGGATAAAAAATTAGAAGGGTACCTTAAGAAAATGTTTGTTCAACAAGGTTTTATCTTACAGCCCCTTGCATGCATTGCGCCTGTCACTGCTGCTGCGGCATTCTGGTGTGAGTCTCTGGAAGAGGCCATTCGCACAGCTCCATTGGATGAGATTATGGCCAAGCTTAAAGCACTTAAGCTAGCTAATGCATTTGTTTCTGATGCCGTTGTACATTTAACCAAACTAACGGCTAAGAACTCCGGAGTCGCCATCCAGGCGCGCAGAGCGCTATGGCTTAAATCCTGGTCTGCTGACGTGACTTCTAAATCTAAATTGCTTAATATTCCTTTCAAAGGGCAGACCTTATTCGGGCCCGGCTTGAAAGAAATTATTGCTGACATTACTGGAGGTAAGGGTCATACTCTTCCTCAGGACAGGGCCAAATCAAAGGCCAAACAGTCTAATTTTCGTGCCTTTCGTAACTTCAAGGCAGGAGCAGCATCAACTTCCTCCGCTCCAAAACAGGAAGGACCTGTTGCTCGTTACAGACAGGGCTGGAAAGCTAACCAGCCCTGGAACAAGGGCAAGCAGGCCAGAAAGCCTACTTCTGCCCCTAAGACAGCATGAAGAGAGGGCCCCCTATCTGGAAACGGATCTAGTGGGGGGCAGACTATCTCTCTTCGCCCAGGCTTGGGCAAGAGATGTCCAGGATCCCTGGGCGTTGGAGATCATATCTCAGGGATATCTTCTGGACTTCAAAGCCTCTCCTCCACAAGGGAGATTTCATCTTTCAAGGTTATCAGCAAACCAAATAAAGAAAGAGGCATTTCTACGCTGTGTGCAAGACCTCTTAGTAATGGGGGTGATCCACCCAGTTCCGCGGACGGAACAAGGGCAAGGGTTTTACTCAAATCTGTTTGTGGTTCCCAAGAAAGAGGGAACCTTCAGACCAATCTTGGACCTAAAAATCTTAAACAAATTCCTAAGAGTTCCATCATTCAAAATGGAAACTATTCGAACCATACTACCCATGATCCAAGAGAGTCAATACATGACCACAGTAGACTTAAAGGATGCCTACCTTCATATACCGATTCACAAAAATCATTATCGGTACCTAAGATTTGCCTTTCTAGACAGGCATTACCAGTTTGTAGCTCTTCCCTTCGGGTTGGCTACGGCCCCGAGAATCTTTACAAAGGTTCTGGGCTCACTTCTGGCGGTTCTAAGACCGCGAGGCATAGCGGTGGCTCCGTATCTAGCTTTCAAATGGCCAAGTCTCATACAGAGATAGTTCTGGCATTTCTGAGGTCGCATGGGTGGAAAGTGAACGTGGAAAAGAGTTCTCTATCACCACTCACAAGAGTCTCCTTTCTAGGGACTCTTATAGATTCTGTAGAGATGAAAATTTACCTGACGGAGTCCAGGTTATCAAAATTTCTAAATGCTTGCCGTGTCCTTCATTCCATTCCACGCCCGTCAGTGGCTCAGTGCATGGAAGTAATCGGCTTAATGGTAGCGGCAATGGACATAGTACCATTTGCGCGCCTGCATCTCAGACCGCTGCAATTATGCATGCTAAGTCAGTGGAATGGGGATTACTC
This sequence comes from Bombina bombina, assembly GCF_027579735.1. Lineage (NCBI taxonomy): Eukaryota > Metazoa > Chordata > Amphibia > Anura > Bombinatoridae > Bombina > Bombina bombina. The sequence continues at coordinate 813,324,056 of NC_069502.1, read as the reverse complement.
AGATTTGTCCCCTCTGCTAAATCTGGACCAAGAGACCAGAGATTCTCTTCTCTGGTGGCTTTCTCAGGTCCATCTGTCCAAGGGTATGACCTTTCACAGGCCAGATTGGACGATTGTAACAACAGATGCCAGCCTTCTAGGTTGGGGCGCAGTCTGGAACTCCCTGAAGGCTCAGGGATTATGGACTCAGGAGGAGAAACTCCTCCCAATAAATATTCTGGAGTTGAGAGCAATATTCAATGCTCTTCTAGCTTGGCCTCAGTTAGCAACACTGAGGTTCATCAGATTTCAGTCGGACAACATCACAACTGTGGCTTACATCAATCATCAAGGGGGAACCAGGAGTTCCCTAGCGATGTTGGAAGTCTCAAAGATAATTCGCTGGGCAGAGTCTCACTCTTGCCACCTGTCAGCGATCTACATCCCAGGCGTGGAGAACTGGGAGGCGGATTTTCTAAGTCACCAGACTTTTCATCCGGGAGAGTGGGAACTTCATCCGGAGGTCTTCGCTCAACTGATTCATCGTTGGGGCAAACCAGATCTGGATCTCATGGCGTCTCGCCAGAACGCCAAGCTTCCTTGTTACGGATCCAGGTCCAGGGACCCGGGAGCGGCACTGATAGATGCTCTGACAGCCCCTTGGGTCTTCAACATGGCTTATGTGTTTCCACCATTTCCGATGCTACCTCGACTGATTGCCAAGATCAAACAGGAGAGAGCATCAGTGATTCTGATAGCGCCTGCGTGGCCACGCAGGACCTGGTATGCAGACCTAGTGGACATGTCGTCCTGTCCACCATGGTCTCTGCCTCTGAGGCAGGACCTTCTAATACAAGGTCCTTTCAAACATCCAAATCTAATTTCTCTGAGGCTGACTGCATGGAGATTGAACGCTTGATTCTATCAATGGTGGCTTTTCGGAGTCAGTTATTGGTACCTTAATACAGGCACGGAAGCCTGTTACCAGAAAAATTTACCATAAGATATGGCGTAAATATTTATATTGGTGCGTATCCAAGGGTTACTCATGGAGTAGGGTTAGGATTCCTAGGATATTGTCCTTTCTACAAGAGGGTTTAGAAAAGGGCTTATCTGCTAGTTCGTTAATGGGACAGATTTCTGCTCTGTCTATTCTCTTACACAAACGTCTGGCAGAAGTTCCAGACGTCCAGGCTTTTTGTCAGGCTTTGGCTAGGATTAAGCCTGTGTTTAAGACTGTTGCTCCTCCGTGGAGCTTAAACTTGGTTCTTAAAGTTCTTCAAGGGGTTCCGTTTGAACCCCTTCATTCCATTGATATTAAGATTCTATCTTGGAAAGTTCTGTTTTTGATGGCTATTTCCTCGGCTCGAAGAGTCTCTGAGTTATCGGCCTTACATTGTGATTCGCCTTATCTGATTTTCCATTCAGACAAGGTAGTTCTGCGTACTAAACCTGGGTTTTTACTTAAGGTAGTTTCTAACAGGAATATCAATCAGGAGATTGTTGTTCCATCATTATGTCCTAATCCTTCTTCAAAGAAGGAACGACTTTTGCATAATCTGGACGTAGTCCGTGCCCTGAAGTTCTATTTACAGGCAACTAAAGATTTTCGTCAAACTTCTTCCCTGTTTGTCGTATACTCTGGTCAGAGGAGAGGTCAAAAAGCTTCGGCAACCTCTCTCTCCTTTTGGCTTCGTAGCATAATATGTTTAGCCTATGAGACTGCTGGACAGCAGCCCCCTGAAAGAATTACAGCTCATTCCACGAGAGCTGTGGCTTCCACCTGGGCCTTTAAGAATGAGGCCTCTGTTGAACAGATTTGCAAGGCTGCAACTTGGTCTTCACTTCACACTTTTTCAAAATTTTACAAATTTGTCAATTTTGCTTCTTCGGAGGCTGTTTTTGGGAGAAAGGTTCTACAGGCAGTGGTTCCTTCCGTTTAAGTTTCTGCCTTGTCCCTCCCATCATCCGTGTACTTTGGCTTTGGTATTGGTATCCCATAAGTAATGGATGACCCGTGGACTGAATACACTTAACAAGAGAAAACATAATTTATGCTTACCTGATAAATTTATTTCTCTTGTAGTGTATTCAGTCCACGGCCCGCCCTGTCTTTTAAGGCAGATCTAAATTTCAATTAAAACTCCAGTCACCACTGCACCCTATGGTTTCTCCTTTCTTGTCTTGTTTCGGTCGAATGACTGGATATGACATGTGAGGGGAGGAGCTATATAGCAGCTCTGCTTGGGTGATCCTCTTGCAACTTCCTGTTGGGAAGGGAATATATCCCATAAGTAATGGATGACCCGTGGACTGAATACACTACAAGAGAAATAAATTTATCAGGTAAGCATAAATTATGTTTTTTCCCTGTGGGCTGTTAGGCTCGCGGGGGCTGAAAATGCTTCAATTTATTTTTTTTGTTCGTGATTGCGTCATTTTTTTGGACGTTTTGCGCCAAAAATGTCGGCGTTTCCGGATGTGTCGTCATTCTTGGCGGCAAAAAATTTAAGGCGCCAATAATGTGGGCGTCTTTTTTGGCGCTAAAAAATGTGGGCGTCATTCTTGTCTCCACCTTTTTTTCACATTATTTCAGTCTCATTTTTTTCATTGCTTCTGGTTGCTAGAAGCTTGTTCATTGGCATTCTTTCCCATTCCTGAAACTGTCATTTAAGGAATTTGATAATTTTGCTTTATATGTTGTTTTTTCTATTACATATTGCAAGATGTCTCAGATTGACCCTGGATCAGAATCTACTTCTGGAAAGACGCTGCCTGATGCTGGTTCATTTTTTGAAGGGACTAAAGGGGTCATTGTGGCTTGTGTTAGGGTTTTGTAACCCCCATGGTTAATTAAGAGACACTCAGGTGTTTTTCTAATAGGCCTCAAAACATTGAGTGAGGTGGGAGGGGCCTATGTTCGCGCCTCAGTTGCGCAGTTTCTTTTCCTTAGAGACATCCAACTGCTTCTCTAGAGGTTCCTGCTGTGTTTGAGGGCTGTAAAGGAGGTTTTTCCCCCACAAATCGTTCTGAAGGGCAGGTAAGCACCACAGCAGAACTGTGGCAAGATACTGAAAGTCTTTTTTTACCGGTTTTGACATTTTTTTCAATCCGTTTTTGCCATTAAGGGGTTAATTGTTTATTTGCATAGTTGTGCAAAGTTACTAAGGCTGTAAGATACTACTGTAAAAAAAATTGTTAAGTTTACTGCTTTTTTACACTGTTTTGCAGAACTTGTGCAGCTTTTTTTCTCTTAAAGGCACAGTACCGTTTTATTTCTTTTTTATTTTTATTTTTTAAATTGAGGTTTTTATACATATTGACAAAGAAATGTGGGTACAAGACATTGTCAGATCAAGACATAACAGTGATTATACAATAATACAATGCTTTGTTTCAAAAATAATTGAGTGAGAGTTGTAACTTGCAAGTCAGATGAGACATGGTAGGTAATAATAAACAAGCAAATATAAACCACAAAATAAAACATATACAAATGAAACCTCATTTTTCTTAAGGATTATAGAGTTTGATGGAACTACAACATATCTCTTGTTACTTGAGGAATTAACAATCCACCTTTTTAGATAAATAAGGGCAGTATGGTTCTCAGCAAATGAAGTTTTGTTCCGTATGAATGGTATGATGAAGAGTATAGGCATAACTTAAAAGGGTTAAGATTTCAAGCTTCACTTGTAAGTGGTGCTGATCAATTTTGCCAAACTAGGTAGGGAACATAAGGTTAACACTCTGCTATAATGTAAGAGTTGCTGTTATAGGTGGTGCTAATAAATTAACATAATAGTTGAAGAATTACTGTTAAGAGAATAAGAGGCTAAGTAGGGGTGCGGTATAAGCAAGATAAACCGCTTAGTTAGTCCTCCCTAACTAGGGGGCACATTTCAAGTGGTGGGGGGGGGTTAGTTGAATATACTAAATAGCATAAACTAAGAGTCATGCGTCTATGTAACACATGGTAAAATCGGTATATAGAGTATATGATAAGAATAGAGTGCCGGCATTAAAAATATGTACATCTGAGGAACAAAGCCTGAAACTCAAGCTCACTCATGTGTAGAGTCAAGCTAGCTTTTGTGGGACTATTACGATGGTCTACATAAAGCTATAGGAGGATAAAGTGTGACACTTAAAGGTTAACAGGATTAAAGGGAGCAGGGGACTTGTACATATTAAGTCATTGCCCTGGAGGGGGCTGCGTAGAGAGGGGGACAGGGTGCTAATTTTCAGTGATAAATTTACGGGTGACTAATATAATTCTGTTCAATAGATTACTTGGGCTTAAACTGTGGTTGCTGATATAGACGGTAGCCTGTATGTACGTTCTAAAAAAAGATCCCAAGCAACATATGTAAAGGCATTATCTGAGCCAAAATCAATACTCTGGCTAACAGGTATTTCTCTATGGTACACTGATGAGGAGCTATATAGGTCAGAAGTTGGTAAGAAATAGTATACTTTCTCCCTTAGAAAGATGTAAACGTGCCGCCCCGGCCGCTGGAAGCACGCCACTTAGGGTAAAACAATAGCTTAAAAGGGAGAGGTTTGTGAGAGAGATATTGGAATTTTATAAGTTCCAAACAGCTGCCTAAGATTACATACCTTATAGATTTGCAGACTGAGCAATGGGACAAGATACATACCTACTCAGCTTAAAGAGTAACACAGCTATGTATAGGTAGCTCACACAACAAATATTTATCAACAATAACAACCCCAAGATTTATCCTTAACAGAGTCTTGTGTACACATGTGCTAGGTACGACCAAGCTAGTTCATTGTATGTCCATATCTGATGCTTGCTAGGGAATCGTCTGGTTGTGCCCATAGTACTAACCTTTATCCCTCTATACCTCACCTTATGCCATAGGTACTTAAGTGGGACTAGCTGTACTGTAGTATAGGTTAATGCGGAACATGGTTATATGATCCTATAAATTGTGCCATAGATTGCTATAAACATACTTTAGTAACCACCTGCCCCTGGGTCTATATAATAGTACGAACAAGACGGTAGAGGGTTAGTTTCAAACTATGTGCCCAATTATATGTGGCCCTTACCTTTACCTCTGGGTGAGATGTATGCATACGTGTTAAAATAAACTGCTATCCTGCCTTTAAATGGTCTAAAGCAGGTAGGGAAATAAAGCACACTACCCTTTAATTAAACTTGGTTAACTTTTTGGCATACTCCTAAGACAATAAACAATTAAAAAAGGAGAACAGGAGTTTTGTGCTGGTAATCTTGCTCAGAATATATCAGGGCTAACCACAGGTGACAAAAAGTATTTGACAAATTCAGAGAGCTGTAAATAGGATAGTAAAAATAGCACAACTATAGTGGGATTAACTGCCTTGCAGAATAAAATAATAATAAAAAAAAAAGAATCTGGGCATAATACATACCATAATATATATCAAGTACTGGTTCAAGATGCCTGGGGGTATTTCTGAGAGTCCTAGTAAAGATCTACCTCTATACTTATAACAAGTGTACTGTTTATGGGTAGCAAATCTGGACTCCTAAGACAGGAAATCAAGAAGAAAATAAGAGTAATAATACAGTAACTTCGGCTGGAAGACCACATAAAATTGCCGTGTGGATCAAGCTATAACTAAACTTTGACTCCCCTCTAGTGGTGGTAAATGGCAATTACAGCTTGTATAAGGACATTTTGTTTTTAATATTTGCAGTAATCTCGCCGCTAAAAAAGGAGGCAGGAGAGGCAAGAGAAATCTAATTTAGCATAGTAGGAAGGTGAGCTTATAAATTGTGTGAATTTACAGTCTAACACCATAGTTGACCTGCTTCAGTAACATACACAGTCCAAAAGTGAGCACAGCACAGAGGTCTGGGTGCACAGGAGACCAGGGGCACTGCCACAGCCCCCCAATAATCTGCAAATGGTACACACAAAGAGGAACTCCAGCACTCCAGTAGTAGAAAAAGGCAATTTATTAAGCAACGTTTCGGGGTCACAGCCCCTTCCTCATGCTATATCATATAGCATGAGGAAGGGGCTGTGACCCCGAAACGTTGCTTAATAAATTGCCTTTTTCTACTACTGGAGTGCTGGAGTTCCTCTTTGTGTGTACCATTTGCTTCAGTAACATAAACAATTGATAACAAATACAATAGGCATCTCAAAACACAAATTAGTAAAACAAGGAAAAACAAAACTGCTGACTGACATAATAGTAGCGTGAGCTGTCCCTCTAGTGAGCTGAGCTCGAAATCCTAACCTACTCCCCCACTATGAGAGTAAAAATGACTTTTACCAGCCACTGCAAGTCCGTGTAATAAGACTGACACTTTGTCCTTTGGAAGAAATGTAACTTCACCCATTATACGGAGTGTAAGATCTGTCCCAATAGGGTGTTCTAACTTATGCCTGTCTTCCACAATTGAATCACACACTCGGAGTGTAATCCCTCATCAGATGCCTTCTGCATACGCTGGGTGAAATTTAGAGCCAGAACGCTACATCCATAACTCTGCACATCTAAAGTCCTTGAGTGTATCTCTATCCCAACGAACTTGGTCCCATCACCACGAGACGGAGGCAGAACCTTACAAACATAGCTGTCCTCTACGGAGGCTACATACAGTGCGTTCCAAGGTAGGGATGGTATCAGGGCTGGATCTCTTGGGTAACACAGTAGTTCAGTAGCCATTCCAGAAACAGGAATCATGGCAGGGGAGCCCCTAGTTTCAGCATCGTATTGTAGACAATCTCTGTCATAGTAGGTGCAGGCACCCCCTTGTTTTAGGGCCTCAGGATAGCTACACAAGGTCTCAGAGGCCAGGGAGACACAGCAGTCTGTTAACCTGGCAGGTTTATCCTCTTCGGCCACAACATTAGCATAACATTCATTTAGGACCAGCTCTAAGTTGGCAAAGTGATCTTGTATGAGCTGCGTTACAGCCAGCCACAAGTTGTCCAAGGCCCTCATCTGAACGGAACTGCTGGAGCTCTCCCAAAGCTGTAAACTGTCCATCCAATAGTACTGAGTGTCACCGGCGATGCTATATATGGAAGTGTCCCTTTTTTGAGTTTCAAGAGTTATTTTAGACACTAAAAAACATTAAATAGTACATATAAGAGCCATGAGCTCTTCACGCACACGTCTGACTCCTTTGGTAGTTGGCTCCACCCCCCCTGAAATCCAGTACCGTTTTATTTCTAAGTGTTATTTACTTTGATTACAGTGTTTTCTAAGCTTGCTTGTTACATTACTAGCCTGTTTAACATGTCTGACACCAAGGAAAATCCTTGTTCAATATGTTTGGAAGCCATTGTGGAACCCCCTCTTAGAATGTGTCCCAATTTTACTGATATTTCTATAAATTATAAACAACATATATTAGCACTTAAAAATAGAGCAATAGATGATTCTCAGTCAGAAGTAAATGAGGGTTCGCCATCTAGCTCTCCCCAAGTGTCACAACCAGTACCGCCCGCACAAGTGACGCCAAGTACCTCTAGTTCGTCACATTCATTTACTTTACAAGACATGGCCACAGTTATGAATACAACCCTCACTGAGGTTTTATCCAAACTGCCTGGCTTACAAGGAAAGCGGGACAGCTCTGGGTTAAGGAAAAATGCGGAGCCATCTCACACTTTAGTAGCCGTATCTGATATGCCCTCACAATGCTCTGAAGGGGCGAGAGATTTGTTATCTGAGGGAGAAATTTCTGATTCAGGAAAGACGCTTCCTCAGACAGATTCTGATATGACGGCCTTTAAATTTAAGCTTGAACACCTCTGCTTATTGCTTAGGGAGGTATTAGCAACTCTGGATGATTGTGACCCTATAGTGGTCCCAGAGAAATTGTGTAAAATGGATAGATACTTAGAGGTTCCTGTTTACACTGATGTTTTTCCAGTCCCTAAGAGGATTGTGAATATTATTGCTAAGGAGTGGGATAGACCAGGTATTCCGTTCACTCCCCCTCCTGTTTTTTAAGAAAATGTTTCCCATATCTGACACCATAAGGGACTCATGTCAGACAGTTCCCAAGGAGCTATTTCTACTCTGTCTAAGCGTACAACTATACATATCGAGGACAGTTTTGCTTTCAAAGATCCTATGGATAAAAAATTAGAGGGTCTCCTGAAGAAAATTTTTGTTCATCAAGGTTTTTCTCTCCAACCTATTGCGTGCATTGTTCCTGTAACGACTGCAGCTGCTTTCTGGTTTGAGGCTCTAGAAAAGGCTCTTCAAATGGAGACTCCATTAGAGGAAATTATGGACAGAATTAAGGCACTTAAGTTTGCTAATTCTTTTATTACAGATGCCGCTTTTCAACTGGCTAAATTAGCGGCAAAGAATTCAGGTTTTGCCATTACTTTCATGTAATTGGCAAGAGTCCATGAGCTAGTGACGTATGGGATATACATTCCTACCAGGAGGGGCAAAGTTTCCCAAACCTCAAAATGCCTATAAATACACCCCCCACCACACCCACAATTCAGTTTTACAAACTTTGCCTCCCATGGAGGTGGTGAAGTAAGTTTGTGCTAGATTTCTACGTTGATATGCATTTGGCAGCATGCTGAAGCCCGGTTTTCCTCTCACAGTGCAGTGAATGTCAGAGGTATGTGAAGGGAGTATTGCCTATTAAATGCCATGGTCATCCTATCGGGGATCTATTTCATAGGTTCTCTGATATCGGTCGTAGAGATTTCTTCTCCTACCTCCCTTTTCAGATCGACGATATACTCTTATATACCATTTCCTCTACTGATTCTCGTTTCAGTACTGGTTTGGCTATCTACTATATGTAGATGAGTGTCTTTGGGTAAGTAAGTCTTATTTTATTTATGACACTCTCAGCTATGGTTTGGCACTTTATATGTAAAGTTCTAAATATATGTTTTATACTTATATTTGCCATGATTCAGGTCAATCAGTTTATTTTCCTTCATTCAGACTGTCAGTTTCATTTTTTAGGAAATGCATATGAATAACATTTCTCTTGTTAAGTGTATTCAGTCCACGGATCATCCATTACTTATGGGATATATTCCCTTCCCAACAGGAAGTTGCAAGAGGATCACCCAAAGCAGAGCTGCTATCTAGCTCCTCCCCTCCACGTCATACCCAGTCATTCTCAACTCTCAACATAGTAGGAAGGTGTGAGAGGAGTGTGGAGTTTTTATACTTAATTATTTCTTCAATCAAAAGTTTGTTATTTTTAAATGGCACCGGAGTGTGCTGTTTTTTCTCTCAGGCAGTATTTAGAAGAAGAATCTGCCTGCGTTTTCTATGATCTTAGCAGAAGTAACTAAGATCCACTGGCTGTTCTCGCACATTCTGAGGATTGGGGTAACTTCAGAAAGGGAATAGCATGCGGGGTTCCCTGCAGATGAGGTATGTGCAGTAAATTATTTTTTCTATGGAATGGAATTGACTAGAAAATACTGCTGATACCGATGTAATGTAAGTACAGCCTTAAATGCAGTAGTAGTGACTGGTATCAGGCTGATGAATGTATGTGCAGTAAAGTAATTTTCTAAGGAATGGAATTTGACTAAGAAAATGCTGTTAATACTGAAGTAATATATGAGCCTTAACTGCAGTAGAAGCGACTGGTAGCAGGCTTATTGATAACACTACATAACTTTTAAAATGTATGTTTAAAACGTTTACTGGCATGTTATTCGTTTTTGTGAGGTACTTTGGTGATAAATCTTTTGGGGCATTATTTTTTCCACATGGCTGACGTATATTTCTGCATAGAAAAGGTTAACTGAGTTTTCCCACTGTTGTAATATGAGTGGGAGGGGCCTATTTTAGCGCTTTTTTGCGCAGTAAAAATTCAGTCACAGTCTTCCTGCTTCTTCCTCCTTGATCCAGGACGTCTCTAGAGAGCTCAGGGGTCTTCAAAATTCATTTTGAGGGAGGTAATCAGTCACAGCAGACCTGTGACAGTGTGTTTGACTGTGATAAAAACGTTAATTGTTAAATTGATTATCCTTTTTGGGTATTAAGGGGTTAATCATCCATTTGCTAGTGGGTGCAATACTTTGCTAACTTAATACATTTACTGTGAAAATTTGGTTGCTATAACTGATTTGGTTCATTGTTATTTCAACTGTGACAGTTTTTTTTTTTGTGCTCTTAAAGGCGCAGTAGCGTTTTTAATATTGCTTGTAAACTTATTTGAAAGGATTTTCCAAGCTTGTTAGTCTCATTGCTAGTCTGTTTAAACATGTCTGACACAGATGAATCTGTTTGTTCACTATGTTTGAAGGCCAATGTGGAGCCCCATAGAAATATGTGTACTAAATGTATTGATGTCACTTTAAATAAAAGTCAGTCTTTATCTGTAAAGAAATTATCACCAGACAACGAGGGGGAAGTTATGCCGACTAACTCTCCTCACGTGTCAGTACCTTCGCCTCCCGCTCAGGAGGCGCGTGATATTGTGGCGCCAAGTACATCAGAGAGGCCCTTACAAATCACTTTGCAAGATATGGCTGCTGTTATGACAGAGGTATTATCTAAATTGCCAGAATTAAGAGGCAAGCGCGATAGCTCTGGGTTAAGGACAGAGCGCGCTGATGATGTGAGAGCCATGTCCGATACTGCGTCACAATTTGCAGAACATGAGGACGGAGAGCTTCATTCTGTGGGTGACGGATCTGATCCAGGGAAACCGGATTCAGAGATCTCTAATTTTAAATTTAAGCTTGAGAACCTCCGTGTATTGCTAGGGGAGGTTTTAGCGGCTCTAAATGACTGTAACACTGTTGCAATTCCAGAGAAATTATGTAGGCTGGATAGATACTATGCGGTGCCGGTGTGTACTGACGTTTTTCCTATACCTAAAAGGCTTACAGAAATTATTAGCAAGGAGTGGGATAGACCCGGTGTGCCCTTTTCCCCACCTCCTATATTTAGGAAAATGTTTCCAATAGACACCACTACACGGGACCTACGGCAGACGGTCCCTAGGGTGGAGGGAGCAGTTTCTACTTTAGCTAAACGTACCACTATCCCGGTGGAGGATAGTTGTGCTTTTTCGGATCCAATGGATAAAAAATTAGAAGGTTACCTTAAGAAAATGTTTGTTCAACAAGGTTTTATCTTACAGCCCCTTGCATGCATTGCGCCTGTCACTGCTGCTGCGGCATTCTGGTTTGAGTCTCTGGAAGAGGCCATTCGCACAGCTCCATTGGACGAGATTATGGACAAGCTTAAAGCACTTAAGCTAGCTAACGCATTTGTTTCTGATGCCGTTGTACATTTAACCAAACTAACGGCTAAGAACTCCGGATTCGCCATCCAGGCGCGCAGAGCGCTATGGCTTAAATCCTGGTCAGCTGACGTGACTTCTAAATCTAAATTGCTTAATATTCCTTTCAAAGGGCAGACCTTATTCGGGCCCGGCTTGAAAGAAATTATTGATGACATTACTGGAGGTAAGGGTCATACTCTTCCTCAGGACAGGGCCAAATCAAAGGCCAAACAGTCTAATTTTTGTGCCTTTCGTAACTTCAAGGCAGGAGCAGCATCAACTTCCTCCGCTCCAAAACAGGAAGGAACTGTTGCTCGTTACAGACAGGGCTGGAAAGCTAACCAGTCCTGGAACAAGGGCAAGCAGGCCAGAAAACCTACTTCTGCCCCTAAGACAGCATGAAGAGAGGGCCCCCTATCCGGAAACGGATCTAGTGGGGGGCAGACTTTCTCTCTTCGCCCAGGCTTGGGCAAGAGATGTCCAGGATCCCTGGGCGTTGGAGATCATATCTCAGGGATATATTCTGGACTTCAAAGCTTCTCCTCCACAAGGGAGATTTCATCTTTCAAGGTTATCAGCAAACCAAATAAAGAAAGAGGCATTTCTACGCTGTGTACAAGACCTCTTAGTAATGGGGGTGATCCACCCAGTTCCGCGGACGGAACAAGGGCAAGGTTTTTACTCAAATCTGTTTGTGGTTCCCAAGAAAGAGGGAAGCTTCAGACCAATCTTGGACCTAAAAATCTTAAACAAATTCCTAAGAGTTCCATCATTCAAAATGGAAACTATTCGAACCATCCTACCCATGATCCAAGAGGGTCAATACATGACCACAGTGGACTTAAAGGATGCCTACCTTCACATATCGATTCACAAAGATCATTATCGGTACCTAAGATTTGCCTTTCTAGACAGGCATTACCAGTTTGTAGCTCTTCCCTTCGGGTTAGCTACGGCCCCGAGAATTTTTACAAAGGTTCTGGGCTCACTTCTGGCGGTGCTAAGACCGCGAGGCATAGCGGTGGCTCCGTACCTAGACGACATTCTGATACAGGCGTCAAGTTTTCAAATTGCCAAGTCTCATACAGAGATAGTTCTGGCATTTCTGAGGTCGCATGGGTGGAAGGTGAACGTGGAAAAGAGTTCTCTATTACCACTCACAAGAGTTCCCTTCCTGGGGACTCTTATAGATTCTATAGAGATGAAGATTTACCTGACAGAGTCCAGGTTATCAAAGCTTCTGAATGCTTGCCGTGTCCTTCATTCCATTCCACGCCCGTCAGTAGCTCAGTGCATGGAAGTAATCGGTTTAATGGTAGCGGCAATGGACATAGTACCATTTGCGCGCCTGCATCTCAGACCGCTGCAATTATGCATGCTAAGTCAGTGGAATGGGGATTACTCAGATTTGTCCCCTCTACTAAATCTGGATCAAGAGACCAGAGATTCTCTTCTCTGGTGGCTTTCTCGGGTCCATCTGTCCAAGGGGATGACCTTTCGCAGGCCAGATTGGACGATCGTAACAACAGATGCCAGCCTTCTAGGTTGGGGCGCAGTCTGGAACTCCCTGAAGGCTCAGGGATTATGGACTCAGGAGGAGAAACTCCTCCCAATAAATATTCTGGAGTTGAGAGCAATATTCAATGCTCTTCTAGCTTGGCCTCAGTTAGTAACACTGAGGTTCATCAGATTTCAGTCGGACAACATCACGACTGTGGCTTACATCAACCATCAAGGGGGAACCAGGAGTTCCCTAGCGATGTTAGAAGTCTCAAAGATAATTCGCTGGGCAGAGTCTCACTCTTGCCACCTGTCAGCGATCTACATCCCAGGCGTGGAAAACTGGGAGGCGGACTTTTCTAAGTCGCCAGTCTTTTCGCCAGAACGCCAAGCTTCCTTGTTACGGATCCAGGTCCAGGGACCCGGGAGCGGCGCTGATAGATGCTCTGGCAGCCCCTTGGGTTTTCAACATGGCTTATGTATTTCCACCATTTCCGCTGCTACCTCGACTGATTGCCAAGATCAAACAGGAGAGAGCATCAGTGATTCTGATAGCGCCTGCGTGGCCACGCAGGACCTGGTATGCAGACCTAGTGGACATGTCGTCCTGTCCACCATGGTCTCTGCCTCTGAGGCAGGACCTTCTAATACAAGGTCCTTTTAACCATCCAAATCTAATTTCTCTGAGGCTGACTGCATGGAGATTGAACGCTTGATCCTATCAAAGCGTGGCTTCTCGGAGTCAGTTATTGATACCTTAATACAGGCACGGAAGCCTGTTACCAGAAAAATTTACCATAAGATATGGCGTAAATATTTATATTGGTGCGAATCCAAGAGTTACTCATGGAGTAAGGTTAGGATTCCTAGGATATTGTCCTTTCTACTAGAGGGTTTAGAAAAGGGCTTATCTGCTAGTTCGTTAAAGGGACAGATTTCTGCTCTGTCTATTTTCTTTCACAAACGTCTGGCAGAAGTTCCAGACGTCCAGGCTGTTTGTCAGGCTTTGGCTAGGATTAAGCCTGTGTTTAAGACTGTTGCTCCTCCGTGGAGCTTAAACTTGGTTCTTAAAGTTCTTCAAGGGGTTCCATTTGAACCCCTTCATTCCATTGATATTAAGCTTTTATCTTGGAAAGTTCTGTTTTTGATGGCTATTTCCTCGGCTCGAAGAGTCTCTGAGTTATCTGCCTTACATTGTGATTCTCCTTATCTGATTTTCCATTCAGACAAGGTAGTTCTGCATACTAAACCTGGGTTTTTACCTAAGGTAGTTTCTAACAGGAATATCAATCAGGAGATTGTTGTTCCATCATTATGTCCTAATCCTTCTTCAAAGAAGGAACGACTTTTGCATAATCTGGACGTAGTCCGTGCCCTGAAGTTCTATTTACAGGCAACTAAAGAATTTCGTCAAACTTCTTCCCTGTTTGTCGTGTACTCTGGACAGAGGAGAGGTCAAAAAGTGTCATGATCCGGTGTACATGCGCTCAGGAAACAGACCCTCGGGGCAGTGGTAGGGATTTGAAGACACTGACCCCTGACCCGGGGAAGAGTATCCTGGACGTGGATAGATGATATTCTGTGATTCATAGTTGCTAGAAGTTATTGTAGAATAAATGGAGAGTGCAACATTTGTATACAATATATTCTGAGTTCACTGTGACTTATAGTTAGTTAATAGAAGTAACTGCAGGATTCAATGAGAGAAAAATATAGCAAAGTGGAATGTTCAGGCTTCAGAGTAATCTGGTAAAAGATTGACACTTAGATGCAAACTAAGGATTGTTGCAGGTTCACAGTACATAATATTATATAAAGCTGTATGTCAGAGTTAAAGCACAGCTGCACAGGTACTTAGACAAGCTGCAAGTTTAGGCATTAATTACTGTTTGTGCATTTAGATGCAAACTTGGTTTGTTGCAGGTTCACAGTACATATTATTATAAAGAGCTGTATGTCAGTAATTAGCAGAGCAGCACAGGTGAAAGTTAAGTTTAAGGCATCAATTACTGTTTGAACATATATTGGAGAATCACAGGAAAGCTTTTAATTGAACACATAGATGCAGAGTTCAGAATATGTTAACATATTTGCAGCAGGATATTTCAGCAATGACAACTTGTAGCAGAGAAATAGTTATAAAGTTCTGAGTAGGATGCTGTTGTAATTAGAGAGTGATGATAACCAAAAGTATGCTTGATTTATAAATTTCTGAGTTTGTTAAGTAGCAGTGTCCAGGAAACAGAAAATGGAATTATTTGGATACTTGCGATTTGATGATTTTAGGCATTGGAATAGAAAATGCTGTAGGTTGAAATAGTTGGTAAATTCATACAGGAAACAGTCACAGACCTCTGTTGTTCAGGATCACAACTTCAATGTTAATGCAAGGCACATTAGACCTGAGAAGGCTTAAAAAGAGGCTGAGGTAATCAGGTGCATGAATGATTAATCAGGCAGGCAGACAGGCAAGCTGAATGTGAATACTGCCCAAATGCAGCAGTCAGAGAAGGATTTCTTAAAGGGATAGTGACATTAGGCTGAGATATGTTACAGATTCCCCTCCTTAAAGGCGACCTCCGGGCGCCCAATACAATCCAAAAGGAGAGAGAACAAAATTGATATGGAGAATCGGTAGTAGGTGTATGGAGGTAGTGAGTCCAATCGGAAATCAAGAAAGGAGGGTTGGAGATCTCTTGAAAAAGTTGAATGACGAAGTAAAGGCCATGTAATTCAGGTATCAAAAGATCTTGACAATGATGAGAGCAAAACTTGAAGTCAACTTTTTTGTAGTCATCGTGAGAATGCATGAACGTAACATACAATGAGCTTCCTACCACAGAATCATCCTGAGGGTAGACAGGTGGATGTTCTTCATGATAGATGACCATGTACATAGCCAATGAAAAGGCAGCCAGTCCTAGAGATATGAATAGGCTTTCCTCAGCTTCAGAAATAGAGATGCAGCATTCTGGATTGATAACCAGATTAACCACCTTTGGGTCAGAGATTTGAGTATCCTCAGAATTAACCTCTTGGCTGAGGATTAGATATACTCCAAAAGAAAAGGCTATAGCCACTTCTAACGCAATAGCAGGGCTTTCTTCAAAATAGGAGATAGGAGTGTAGAGTGCAAGATTTGTCCAGTTCTTGCCATCTTCTAATTCAAAATGAAATGTCTCCTTACTGGATTCAGAATCAAAAGTGTTCTCACTAAGAATAGGTATATGAATGTCCACACCAGGGCAAGGTTCAGGAATACCCACATCTGGGCAAGGGTCAGTCATATCCTCAGTAGGATCAGGTGAAAGAATTCCCATGCCAGGGCAATGTTCAGAAGTACCCACATCTGGGCAAGGTTCAGTCATATCCTCAGTAGGATCGGGTGAAGGAATGCCCATGCCAGGGCAAGGTTCAACTATAGAGAAAGAAAAAGAACCCACTTTAGAGCCAGGAACCATACTCTCTTCTGAGCAGAGGGCAAGGCTTTCTTCAGGTTCATAAACGAAGAATTAACAAGACCCACTTTAGAGCCAAGAACCATACTCGCTTCTGAGTAGAGGGCATGGCTATCTTCAGGATCAAGTATTATTACACCCATTTCTGGGTTAAACAAAGGAATACCCATACCAGGGTCAAAAACAGGAGAGTCCACCTTGATGTCAGGTTTAGTAGTATAATCATGGAAAACAGGAACAGGAATGGGCACAGGGGAATCTCCTTGAAGAACTTTTGTACAAGTTTCAGGTTCAAGAATGTCCACTTGCGAACTTGGTTCAAAGTTGTCCTCACAGGATTGAGTATCAGGAATTCCTGTACAGGAAACTGATGTAGTAGAAAATGTAGGTTGATGCAAAGTATCTCCCAAGGGAAACAATTTCTTAGATGCAATAACAGAAGAATTTTGAGAAGGTGAAGTGTACTGAAATATGCCACACTCAGGTAGATGCGGAGGAATTGTAACACAAGATTCTGACTGAGAAGTTATCTGGAGTTCAGCAGGCATGCTTATTTGAGTTTGAATATCAGAGCTAAATTCTCCAGGGATTATCTCTGGTAAACTGAAAGGTTGTATATCTGGAACAGAATTATCTTTTGCTTCTAGCACAGGGTTTACAGGTATTGAGGCAGCATGAGAGGGATGCAAGAAATCAATAGTTGGAAACAGTTTTTGTAGTTGTTGTAGAGTCTGAGAAGAGATACCATTAAATGCTTTAAGAGGAGACTGATAGTGACTATAGACATCATCCAGCTCGGTGTTGACAGTGTCAGGAGGCAAGAGAGGGTCTGGTACAACAGAATCTAAAACAGGGGAATCAGGCTGAGTTTCCTCTTTGCACTTCTGATTTTCTGTGGCCAGAAGGATTTTCTTCTTCTGCTTCTTCTTTTTCTTAGAGAGCTTAGATTTCTTCCCAGTATGAGGCTTCTTAGGTTGCTGCCACTGTGGCTTGTAGTAAGGTTGAGAACAGAAATCCTCTTCATCACTGGATGCATAATTCTGATGTGATAAATCAGCATAGTAGTTGAGAGGACCTTTACTCCTAACAGCAGTCTGTAAACCAGATGTCCTTTCTTCCAGCTCTGAATCTGTCCAATCTAACGAATCCATGGTAATATCAGAAATAGGAAGATCAGTATTTCCATGAGAGGTTTCATGATGGGAGCTGTCTGTATCATCCATGTTGTAAATATAACAACCAAGGATGTCATTATAGCAAATAGGTTGAGGTCTTGTCTGAGTTTGTGGCGAATTAAAGTTGCGCTCATACCAGTCTAATGCCAATTCAGCTGGATCTGTGAAGTCATCCTCCTTGTTGACATATACAGACTCAGAATCAGTATCATCAGGATAGGAATCACAAACAGGAGGAGTAGATGGTATTCTGGAACAGTAGTCCTGTCTCTTTAAATCTTTAAAGGTCTGAATTTTTTCTGCTGAATCTATGAATGCATCCTCTTCAGTTACATAGTCAGACTCAGAATCAGTTTCACCAAAATGGAAACCACGAACATGAGGAACAGATGAAATTCTAGAAAAGTGGTTCTGTCTCTTTAAATCTTTAAAGATCTGAATTTTTTCTGCTGAATCGATGGATACATTCTCTTCATTTTCATAGTCAGATTCAGAATCAGTTTCACCAAAATAGTAATCACGAACATGAGGAACAGATGACATTTTAGAAAAGTGGTTCTGTCTCTTTAAATCTTTGAAAGCCTGAATTTTTTGTGCTGAAGCTATGGTTTAATCCTCTTCATTTTCATAGTCAGATTCAGGATCAGTTTCACCAAAATGGTAACCACGAACATGAGTAGAGGATTGTCTAGAATGGGAGTACTGTGTCTTTAAATTTTTTAAAGTTTGAAAATCTTCTGTTTTTCCTTTAGGGATTGCTTGGGTCTGAGTTATGTTGTAATTTTTTATTTTCCTTTGAGGGTCGGTGCATCCACTACCACTGCGGATCCCTTTTTTAGGCATTAACATTCTGTCATGATCCGGTGTACATGCGCTCAGGAAACAGACCCTCGGGGCAGTGGTAGGGATTTGAAGAAAGAAGAGGAGGCGGTGCTGCTACAGTATATTTCCGTAAAGACCGGGGTAAACGGACCAAACCAAGACCGGTGTAGGGGTGTGTGGAGCCAACCAAATGCGGGGGACATCCGCAGTAAACTCAGCAAAGACGAAAAAATGGAGGCTACTG
Source organism: Bombina bombina (assembly GCF_027579735.1). NCBI lineage: Eukaryota > Metazoa > Chordata > Amphibia > Anura > Bombinatoridae > Bombina > Bombina bombina. The sequence goes on along the minus strand of NC_069502.1, from coordinate 813,305,612 downwards.
AGCAACAGGTAAGAAAAAGATATGTGGTTTATTCCATTAAAATGACAGAGGACACAGCAATACAAAGAGGGGTGTTAACCATCTAACATGTTTCGCGCACAAGAGCGCTTACTCATAGATGCTAAGTGCAAGTAAGAAAGACCAGAGCATTTAAAGGGACAGGCACCAATAGAAAACAGGTTCATCAGGTGGCATAATCTAACAGGTGTCACCTAAATAATTTACAAAATGTATTAAAGTTGTCTGCCCTTCATATATGCTATAGTTTGTATATTAAAAACAAATACATTTTACTTGTGAAAGAGAAAGCAATATTTGGCTCATAAGAATTGCATCAAATATTTAAATACTCAAATAATTCAGAAACAGTTCATAATAGAAACAATATACAAGAAGCAAATGGGAAAAAAATGAGAAAAAAAAAAAAAGGGGGGTGTTTGCACAAAACTGAACCATATCACAATTGCATAGCAAACAATATATGAAAACTATATGAAAAACTCATAATAATTATATGTTAAAAAACAATTAATATGGATCTGCCTACATGCAATTATGTGAGGAATTATTGACAAATATTTGTGTTTATTTTGTGAAAATAAATATTTGCCATATATGCTAATTGTTAAAGAAAACAGAACAAAAAATAGGGTACACCCAGGGCTTACATGTATCCTATATAGACTCCACACTTAGAATAAATTTATATTGACATTTTATATTATTGCATAAATTCAAAAGTAGAGGTAGTGTCTATATTCGCATTAACAACCATAGGTGGGACCCATATGTATAACCTAATGCCTAACCATATTCATATTAGTATGTCCACTTATACCTTTGTTCTTCTCAAAAAATCTTGGACTTACAACTATTAGTATACACCAATATCTGTCTAGGCATTAGGTTATACATATGGGTCCCACCTATGGTTGTTAATGCGAATATAGACACTACCTCTACTTTTGAATTTATGCAATAATATAAAATTTCAATATAAATTTATTTTAAGTGTGGAGTCTATATAGGATACATGTAAGCCCTGGGTGTACCCTATTTTTTGTTCTGTTTTCTTTAACAATTAGCATATATGGCAAATATTTATTTTCACAAAATAAACACAAATATTTGTCAATAATTCCTCACATAATTGCATGTAGGCAGATCCATATTAATTGTTTTTTAACATATAATTATTATGAGTTTTTCATATAGTTTTCATATATTGTTTGCTATGCAATTGTGATATGGTTCAGTTTTGTGCAAACACCCCCTTTTTTTTTTTTTCTCATTTTTTTCCCATTTGCTTTTTGTATATTGTTTCTATTATGAACTGTTTCTGAATTATTTGAGTATTTAAATATTTGATGCAATTCTTATGAGCCAAATATTGCTTTCTCTTTCACAAGTAAAATGTATTTGTTTTTAATATACAAACTATAGCATATATGAAGGGCAGACAACTTTAATACATTTTGTAAATTATTTAGGTGACACCTGTTAGATTATGCCACCTGATGAACCTGTTTTCTATTGGTGCCTGTCCCTTTAAATGCTCTGGTCTTTCTTACTTGCACTTAGCATCTATGAGTAAGCGCTCTTGTGCGCGAAACATGTTAGATGGTTAACACCCCTCTTTGTATTGCTGTGTCCTCTGTCATTTTAATGGAATAAACCACATATCTTTTTCTTACCTGTTGCTCAGTAGCCTCCATTTTTTCGTCTTTAGGGATTTGAAGACACCGACCCCTGACCCGGGGAAGAGTATCCTGGACGTGGATAGATGATATTCTGTGATTCATAGTTGCTAGAAGTTATTGTAGAATACATGGAGAGTGCAACATTTGTATACAATATATTCTGAGTTCACTGTGACTTATAGTTAGTTAATAGAAGTAACTGTAGGATTCAATGAGAGAAAAATATAGCAAAGTGGAATGTTCAGGCTTCAGAGTAATCTGGTAAAAGATTGACACTTAGATGCAAACTAAGGATTGTTGCAGGTTCACAGTACATAATATTATATAAAGCTGTATGTCAGAGTTAAAGCACAGCTGCACAGGTACTTAGACAAGCTGCAAGTTTAGGCATTAATTACTGTTTGTGCATTTAGATGCAAACTTGGTTTGTTGCAGGTTCACAGTACATATTATTATAAAGAGCTGTATGTCAGTAATTAGCAGAGCAGCACAGGTGAAAGTTAAGTTTAAGGCATCAATTACTGTTTGAACATATATTGGAGAATCACAGGAAAGCTTTTAATTGAACACATAGATGCAGAGTTCAGAATATGTTAACATATTTGCAGCAGGATATTTCAGCAATGACAACTTGTAGCAGAGAAATAGTTATAAAGTTCTGAGTAGGATGCTGTTGTAATTAGAGAGTGATGATAACCAAAAGTATGCTTGATTTATAATAAATTTCTGAGTTTGTTAAGTAGCAGTGTCCAGGAAACAGAAAATGGAATTATTTGGATACTTGCGATTTGATGATTTTAGGCATTGGAATAGAAAATGCTGTAGGTTGAAATAGTTGGTAAATTCATACAGGAAACAGTCACAGACCTCTGTTGTTCAGGATCACAACTTCAATGTTAATGCAAGGCACATTAGACCTGAGAAGGCTTAAAAAGAGGCTGAGGTAATCAGGTGCATGAATGATTAATCAGGCAGGCAGGCAAGCTGAATGTGAATACTGCCCAAATGCAGCAGTCAGAGAAGGATTTCTTAAAGGGATAGTGACATTAGGCTGAGATATGTTACAAAAAGCTTCGGCAACCTCCCTCTCCTTTTGGCTTCGTAGCATAATACGTTTAGCCTATGAGACTGCTGGACAGCAGCCCCCTGAAAGAATTACAGCTCATTCCACTAGAGCTGTGGCTTCCACCTGGGCCTTTAAGAATGAGGCCTCTGTTGAACAGATTTGCAAGGCTGCGACTTGGTCTTCGCTTCACACTTTGTCAAAATTTTACAAATTTGACACTTTTGCTTCTTCGGAGGCTGTTTTTGGGAGAAAGGTTCTACAGGCAGTGGTTCCTTCCGTTTAAGTTCCTGCCTTGTCCCTCCCATCATCAGTGTACTTTAGCTTTGGTATTGGTATCTCATAAGTAATGGATGATCCGTGGACTGAATACACTTAACAAGAGAAAACATAATTTATGCTTACCTGATAAATTTATTTCTCTTGTAGTGTATTCAGTCCACGGCCCGCCCTGTCTTTTTTAAGGCAGATCTAAATTTTAATTAAAACTCCAGTCACCACTGCTCACTATGGTTTCTCCTTTCTTGTCTTGTTTCGGTCGAATGACTGGATATGACGTGGAGGGGAGGAGCTATATAGCAGCTCTGCTTTGGGTGATCCTCTTGCAACTTCCTGTTGGGAAGGGAATATATCCCATAAGTAATGGATGATCCGTGGACTGAATACACTACAAGAGAAATAAATTTATCAGGTAAGCATAAATTATGTTTTTTGCTTACCTAAAAATTTTCAATTGACTTTTCTTGATAAATTGCGGGCTGTTAGGCTCGCGGGTGCAAAAAGTGCTAGAATTTATTGCGTCAGTTTTGGCGCGAGAATTACGTCATTTCCGGCGTCGTAGTTGCATCATTTTTGACACTCGTGTTTGTTGCAGATGTTTTTGGCACCAAAAAATATTTTGTCAGTTGTGGGCGTCATACTTGGCACCAGACTTTTGACATTATTTAAGTCTTCATGTTTTTTTGCTTCTGGTTTCCAGAGGCTTATTCTGTCTGCATTCTTTCCCATTCCTGAAACTGTCATTTAAGGAATTTGATAATTTTGCTTTATATGTTGTTTTTTCTAATACATATTGCAAGATATCCCAAAAACTGTTCCTGTATCAGAAAATACTGTTGGATTCCTGATGACTGATATCAGTCCTACCAAAGCTAAGTTAATTTATTTTAATGTTATGAATTTTTATCTTTTGCTATGGTTTGTAATAAGTTATCATGATAAACTTTTACATGCAGAGTCCATTAGTATTTATGCATTATCTATTGCTATTCTTTTTACATCTAATGTACAAGATATACCTAGGAATTTATAAGAATATTTTTCTGATTCTATCCTAAAGGCTTTGTCTGCCTTCTAATAAAATTTATAGGTCTTTTTTAAACTTCTAATTTAGTTGATGAATTTTCAAATGACCGACAACATACTGAATTATCCTTCTCTGATGATGTTTTAACTCATTTAGAATATACTTCATTAGATATTGACACTAACAAATCTACTTTTTTTATTTTTAAATAGAGTACATTCGTTGTTGAAAAGGTGTTGATTATATTGGATATTGAGGAGACTAGTTCTTTTGATTTTAAGACTAGCTAACATTTAAATTCTGCTTATTAACCTCCTGTGGTTTCTTCAGATGTTTTTTTCCAGTTCCTGATACTAGGGAATGGAATAGGCCTGGGACTTCTGTTATTCCTTCTTTAAGGTTTTTAAATTGTATCCTTTGCCGGCAGTTAGTTTAAAGTTTTGAGGAAAGATCCCCAAAGTTAATGGGGCTATCTCTACTCTTGCTAAACATACTACTATTCCTATAGAAAATAGTATTTATTTTTTTCCTTCAGATGGGAAACTTGTATCTTATTTAAGTAAAATTATTTTATTTTCAGGTCCTTTTCTTAGGCCTGCAATTTATTTGGCTGATGTTGCAACTGCTTCAACTTTCTGGTTGGATACTTTAGTGCAACAAGTATCGGATTATGATTTGTTTAGCATTGTTAAGTTGATCAACATGCTAATAATTTAATTTGTGTCGTCATTTTTTTTATTTTTTCACAATTGAGGTTAAATCTATGTCTTTAGCTATTTTTAGCTAGAAGAACTTTGTGACTTAAATCTTGGAATGCTAATTTGATTTCTAAAATCCATATTTCTTTTTTTCCTAGGTAATCAATTATTTGGTTCACAATTGGATTTAATTTTTTTCAACTGTTACTCTGAGGAAGGGAGTTTTTTGTTGCTTCAAGATTGAGTTCTAAGAGTAAATCTTAAGCTTATATTAGTTTTTGTTCTTAATAAGTAACGGAATCCTAATTCTTCCCCAAGTAACATGTTTATAATTGGAAGCTTTCTTCAACATGGAATGAATTTAAGCCATTTAAAAGATCAGTCAGCCCCCCAAATTTGCCTGCAGGTGCGTTTTTTTATTCCAGCTTAGCTGGTAAGGGGCAGGTTAAGACTTTTTTAAATTTGTTTGGTTCAATTTGGTCCAAACTTCTTAGATTGGGTTACAGAATAGGATTCAGAGTAAAACCGCCTGTGAGAAGTCTTTTTCTCTCTAGCATATTCCATCTATTCCAGTAAAGGCTCACACTTTCCTGAAGTGTGTTTCAGACCTGTATGTATTGGGTACTTGTGAAGCGCGGCTGGTCACCCGTTGGGGTCTCAAGGCGCTGCTCAGACCTGGAGTTATCTGGGGTATTCATACCAGTTCCATTTCAGGAACAGGGTTTGGGGTTTTGTTCAAAACTATTCATTGTCCCAAAGATAGAAAATATTTTTGAATTGTCATATAAGAGTACCATCTTTCAGAATGGTGTTTATATGGTCTATTCTGCCTTTTGGTCAGCAAGGGCATTATTTGTTTACATTAGATACAATAGATGCATATCTTCATTTTCTGTTTTCATTCAGATTATTTTCATTTTCTGATATTCTCTTTTTTTGACAAGCATTACCAATTTTTTGCTTTTCCTTCTGGCCTAGCGACAGCTCTGAGAATCTTTTCAAGGTTCTCAGTGTTTCCTGATTTGGACGATCTCGTGGTACTGGCTCAGTCTTTTCGTTCTGCAGAATCTCATACGATTCAACTTTTGTTGTTTTTTCAAAGACATGGTTGGAGGATCTTTTTATCAAAAGCTCCTTGATTCCTCAGACAAGGGTCACCTTTATTAGGTTTCCAGATAGATTGTGTCAATGTCTTTGTCTCTAACAGACAGGAGACAATTATATTGGGTTCAGTTTGTCGGAACCTTCAGTCTCTATTATTTCCTTCAGTAGCTATATGCATGGAAGTTTTAGGTCTCATGGCTGCAGCATTGGATTTGATTCCCTTTGCTCATTTTCATATGAAACCTTTCCAGTTTTTTATGCTGAATTAATAGTGCAAGGATTCTAGGATATCACTTTTAATATCTTTGAATCCCAATGTTCAACTATCTTTGACTTGGTGGTTAGATCACCATCATATAGTTCTACGGGTCTCTTCGGTTCATCCAACCTGGACCATGATCACTACAGATGCAAGTCTTTTAGGTTGGTAGGCTGTCTGGGGATCTCTGTCAGCACAAGGGGTTTGGAAATCTCGGGAGGCGAGATTACCATTCAATATTTTGGAACTCCATGCATTTCTCAGAGTTCTTCAGTTTTGGCTTCTTTTTGAAGAGAGAGACGTTTATTGTTTTTCAGACAGACAATGTCACAACTGTGGCGTATGTCAATCATCAGGGTGGGACTCTCAGTCCTTAGGCTGTGAAAGAAGTATCTTGGATACTTGCTTGGGCTAAATCCAGCTCCTGTCTAATTTCTGCGGTCCATATCCCAAGTTTAGACAATTGGGAAGCGGATTATCTCTGTCAATCAAGCTTTACATCCGGGAGAATGGTCTCTTTACTCAGATGTGTTTTTTCAAATTGTTCAGATGTGAGGGTTTCCAGAAATAGATCTGATGGCATCTCATCTAAACAAGAAACTTCCCAGGTACCTATTCAGGTCCGGGGATCCTCAGGCGGAAGCAGTGTATGCATTGACACTTCCTTGGAGTTATCAACCTGCCTATATTTTGCCGCCTCTGGTTCTTCTTTTAAGAGTGATTTTTCAAAATCATCATGGAGCAATCGTTTGTGCTGCTGGTGGCTCCAGCATGGCCGCTCAGGTTTTGGTATATGGTTCTTGTTCGGATGTCCAGTTGCCAACCTTGGTCACTTCCATTAAGGCCAGACCTTATATCTTCAGATTCGTTTTTTCCATCAGGAACTCAACTTATTAAATTTGATGGTATGGAAATTAAAACGCTTAGTGCTTAGTCATAGAGGTTTCTCTGACTCAGTGATTAATACTATGTTGCAGGTTCGTAAATCTGTGTCTAGAAAGATTTATTATCGAGTTTGGAAGACTTACATCTCATGATGCTCTTCTCATAAATTCTCTTGGCATTCTTTTAAAATTCCTAGGATTTTATAGTTTCTTCAGGATGATTTGGATAAGGTTCTGTCTGCAAGTTCCTTGAAAGGACAAATCTCTGCTCTTTCTGTTTCACAGAAAAATTGCTAATCTTTCTGATATTCATTGTTTTGTTCAGGCTTTGGTTCGTATCAAGCCTGTCATTAAGCCAATTTCTCCTCCTTGGAGTCTTAATTTGGTTCTGAGGGCTTAACAGGCTCTTCCGTTTGAGCATATGCATTCTTTGGACATTAAATTACTTTCATGGAAAGTATTGTTCCTTTTGGCCATCTCTTCTGCTAGAAGAGTTTTTGAATTATCTGCTCTTTCTTGTGAGTCTCCTTTTCTGATTTTTCATCAGGATAAGGCGGTTTTGCGGTCTTCATTTAAATTTTTACCTAAAGTTGTGAATTCTAACAACATTAGTAGAGGAATTATTGTCCCTTCCTTGTGTCCTAATCCTAATAATTATTTGGAAAGATCCTTACATTCTTTGGATGTGGTAAGAGTTTTGAAATATTATGTTGAAGCTACTAAGATTTCAGAAAGACTTCTAGTCTATTTGTTATCTTTTCTGGTTTTAGGAAAGGTCAGAAGGCTTCTGCCATTTCTTTGGCATCTTGGTTAAAGCTTTTGATTCATCATGCTTATTTGGAGTCTGGTTAATCCCCGCCTCAGAGGATTACGGCTCATTCTACTAGGTCAGTTTCTACTTCCTGGGCTTTTAAGAATGAAGCTTCTGTTGATCAGATTTGCAAAGCAACGACTTGGTCTTCTTTGCATACTTTTACTAAATTCTACCATTTTGATGTTTTCTCTTCTTCAGAAGCAGTTTTTGGTAGAATAGTACTTCAGGCAGCTGTTTCAGTTTGGTTCTTCTGCTTATAATTTAGGTTTTTTTCATTATAAAGATTAAAACTTTTGATTTGGGTTGTGGATTAATTTTTCAGCGGAATTGGCTGTCTTTATTTTTATCCCTCCCTCTCTAGTGACTCTTGCGTGGAGTTCCACATCTTGGGTATTTGCTATCCCATACGTCACTAGCTCATGGACTCTTGCCAATTACATGAAAGAAAACATAATTTATGTAAGAACTTACCTGATAAATTAATTTCTTTCATATTAGCAAGAGTCCTTGAGGCCCACCCTTTTTATGGTGGTTATGATTTTTTTTTGTATAAAGCACAATTATTCCAATTCCTTGTTGATGCTTTCGCTCTTTTCTTATCACCCCACTTCTTGGCTATTCGTTAAACTGTGGGTGTGGTGGGGGTGTATTTATAGGCATTTTGAGGTTTGGGAAACTTTGCCCCTCCTTGTAGGAATGTATATCCCATATGTCACTAGCTCATAGACTCTTGCCAATATGAAAGAAATGAATTTATCAGGTAAGTTCTTACATAAATTATGTTTTTAGCATGCAGGGTGTTATGGCTTAAGTCCTGGTCTGCTGATGTGTCATCTAAATCTAAACTTTTGAACATTCCTTTCAAAGTTAAGACCCTATTCGGGCCTGAACTGAAAGAGATTATTTCAGACATCACTGGAGGGAAAGGTCATGCCCTCCCTCAGGATAGATCAAATAAGATGAGGACCAAACAAAATAATTTTCGTTCCTTTCGGAACTTTAAGAGTGGTCCCGCTTCAGCTTCCTCTGCTACAAAGCAAGAGGGGAATTTTGCCCAATCCAAGTCAGTCTGGAGACCTAACCAGGCTTGGAACAAGGGTAAACAGGCCAAGAAGCCTGCAGCTGCCTCTAAGACAGCATGAAGGGGTAGTCCCCGATCCGGGACCGGATCTAGTAGGGGGCAGACTCTCTCTCTTCACTCAGGCTTGGGCAAGAGATGTTAAGGATCCCTGGGCTTTAGAAATTGTGTCCCAGGGATATCTTCTGGAATTCAAGGGCTCCCTTCCAAGGGGGAGATTTCACATTTCTCGATTGTCTGTAAACCAGACAAAGAGAGAGGCGTTCTTACTCTGTGTAGAAGACCTACATACCATGGGGGTGATCCGCCCAGTCCCAAAGGAGGAACAGGGGCTAGGGTTTTATTCAAACCTGTTTGTGGTTCCCAAGAAAGAGGGAAATTTCAGACCAATCTTGGATCTCAAAATTCTAAACAAGTTCCTCAAAGTTCCATCATTCAAGATGGAGACTATTCGGACTATTCTACCTCTGATCCAGGAGGGTCAATATATGACTACCGTGGACTTAAAGGATGTGTATCTACACATCCCTATTCACAGAGATCATCATCAATTCCTCAGATTCGCCTTTCTAAACAGGCATTACCAGTTTGTGGCCCTTCCCTTCGGGTTGGCCACGGCTCCCATAATTTTCACAAAAGTGCTAGGGTCCCTTCTGGTGGTTCTACGACCACAGGGCATAGCAGTGACGCCTTATCTAGACGACATCTTAATTCAGGCGTCTACTTTCCAGCTAGCCAAGTCTCACACAGACATCGTGTTGGCTTTTCTGACATCTCACGGATGGAAGGTGAACATAAAAAAGAGTTCTCTCTTCCCTCTTACAAGAGTTTCCTTCCTAGGGACTCTGATAGACTCGGTAGAAATGAAAATATTTCTGACGGAGGTCAGAAAATTAAAACTCTTAACCACTTGCCGAGCTCTTCATTCCATTCCTCGGCCATCAGTGGCTCAGTGTATGGAGGTAATCGGACTCATGGTAGCGGCAATGGACATAGTTCCTTTTGCCCGTCTACACCTCAGACCACTGCAACTATGCATGCTCAAACAGTGGAATGGGGATTATGCAGATTTATCTCCTCAACTGCATCTGGAGCAGGAGACCAGGGATTCTCTTCTCTGGTGGTTGTCTCAGGACCACCTGTCTCAGGGAATGTGCTTCCGCAGGCCAGAGTGGCTCATTGTAACGACAGATGCCAGCCTGCTAGGCTGGGGTGCAGTCTGGAACTCCCTAAAAGCACAGGGCTTATGGTCTCGGGAGGAAGCTCTCCTCCCGATAAACATTCTAGAACTGAGAGCGATATTCAATGCGCTTCAGGCGTGGCCTCAGCTTGCTGCGGCCAAATTCATCAGGTTTCAGTCGGACAACATCACGACTGTAGCTTATATCAATCATCAGGGAGGAACAAGGAGTTCTCTAGCGATGATGGAGGTAACCAAAATAATCCGGTGGGCAGAGGATCACTCTTGCCATCTCTCAGCAATCAACATCCCAGGAGTAGAGAACTGGGAGGCGGATTTTCGAAGTCGTCAGACTTTTCATCCGGGGGAGTGGGAACTCCATCCGGAGGTATTCGCCCAGCTGATTCAGCTATGGGGCACACCAGAATTGGATCTGATGGCGTCTCGTCAGAATGCCAAACTTCCTCGTTACGGGTCCAGGTCCCGGGATCCCAAGGCGGTACTGATAGATGCTCTAGCAGTGCCTTTGGTCCTTCAATCTGGCCTATGTATTTCCACCGTTTCCTCTCCTTCCACGTCTGGTTGCCAGAATCAAGCAGGAGAGAGCTTCGGAAATTCTGATAGCACCTGCGTGGCCACGCAGGACTTGGTATGCAGACCTAGTGGACATGTCCTCGGTTCCACTGTGGACTCTGCCAATGAGGCTGGACCTTCTAATCCAAGGTCCGTTCACGCATCCAAATCTTTCTCTGCGTCTGACTGCTTGGAGATTGAACGCATGATTTTATCAAAGCGTGGTTTCTCTGAATCGGTCATTGATACCCTGATTCAGGCTAGAAAGCCTGTCACCAGGAAGATTTATCATAAGATTAGGCGCAAATATCTTTATTGCTGTGAATCCAAAGGTTACTCGTGGAGTAAGATTAGGATTCCTAGAATATTGTCTTTTCTCCAAGAAGGTTTGGAGAAGGGATTATCTGCTAGTTCCCTAAAAGGACAAATATCTGCTTTGTCTATTCTACTTCACAAACGCCTGGCAGATGTCCCAGACGTTAAAGTATTTAGTCAGGCTTTGGTCAGAATCAAGCCTGTATTTAAACCTGTTGCTCCGCCATGGAGCCTAAACTTAGTTCTTAAAGTTCTTCAAGGGGTTCCGTTTGAACCTATGCATTCCATAGATATTAAGCTTTTATCTTGGAAAGTTTTGTTTTTAGTAGCTATCTCTTCGGCTCGAAGAGTTTCTGAGGTATCTGCTTTACAATGTGATTCCCCTTACCTTGTTTTCCATGCAGATAAGGTGGTTTTTACGTACTAAACCTGGGTTTCTTCCTAAGGTTATTTCTAATAAGATGGAAAACAAAACCAACAAATGGTGATAGAGTGCGCCTATAAAATTCCAATGAAAAGTTTTTCTAAAAATAGGGTGTAAAACTAAATTTTGACTCTGTATTATAGAGTGTGAAAAAGATGTAAGCGAATAAAAAAATACACAATGGCAAAGAAATATAATAGATAAAATGTGGAAAGAATGTAATTGAAGTGAGATAAGTAGCTATAGTGTGGAGTGTGCCACGAAGCGTGCAAAATATGACTGTGAATGGTGTTCTTTAGCTACACCAAATCAAGTGTGGCATGTGTGTAGAAAATATATATATCAATGCTTACGTAGCTATATAGTATCTTATAAGTGTCATTGACAATACATGCACACAATAAAGCAACAAAATAGCAAAATAAAAAACAACAATTGTTGAGAAAGTGCTTATCGTGAAAAGAAGTCCCAAATAGGTGCTGTTGGAGAAAAAAACTTGAGCCGTCGAAGTCTCTGAAAAATGAAGATTCTTGCCACAATAGGAGTGTTCGAAGTGTAACAGGCAGCTAGTCTTGAAGATGTCTGATCAAAACATATCTAAAAGTAGAACAAAAAAAGACAGCGCCTCATAGTGCAAGTAGGTTTCAAACAAGGTATATGGTCACGACAGAGAACATCAAATGTAGATATACTCACAAGATCATTGGCACCCTTATGCAAAGAGGTGCGAATGAGCAGGCTGACGTTTATTCAGCAGTCAGTACGCTGTGTGGTTGATCTCCAGATTTTCAAAAGTGCAGCTGTGGGCTCTCCTCTGCAATCTGAGGCAGAATCCTCTGGAGCCGTGCTGTGTAGAAATAGAACAGGCAAACCTTCCCTGGGAACAAAACAAACACCCAGAGCCGGTGTTTGAAAAGGATGATCCTCAGTGAAACTTGTCTGTCAGTGACAGAATAACTTGGCATGTAAGTAAAAAAGCCGAGGGGAGTCAGGCTATAGTATAAAAGACTTAAAACAATTTATTGCTTGAGCTTTAGACGCGTTTCTCGGCCGAAAGCTCCTGGCCGTTTCATCAAGTAAAATGTATTACACATGTAATTGCAAGACATATTTAAAAAGCATGCCAAGAAGTTTCATTGGTCAACATCAGACCAATCACAGGATAGGATACATTGTGGGCAGATACAACATGTAACAATGTCAAAGGCAATTTGTTTGAAATTAGCAATGCAAGTGACATAATATCGAAGGCTAAAAAACTGGCCGATAGATCTTAGTAAGTGCAACAATTTGCGTTTAAACCAAATCTAGAATACGTTTGATCTAAGCCAAAAAATAGAACATCACCTGTATATATAATTAATTTGTCAAAAACCATATAGGAAAAAATTGGCGATCTGGTAATAAATACAATATTAAAAAGCATGGTGTTTTAGATACATATTTGTAAATGGAATGTGAATGAGCCTAAGACAGAAACAATATATGCATTAGTCACTTTCTGTGTTTTTGATACATATTTGTAAGAGGAATGTGAATGAGCCTTGGAAAGAAACAATATATGTACTAGTCATTTTCTGTACCTCAAAATAACTAGAGACAGAATGTATACCTGGTATGATAAAATGGTTAAAAAGAATGTTATTGGAGTGATATGTAAGATATCATGTAATATTATGTTGAAATTAAAAGTTCCAAAAAAAAAAAAAAAATTAATTACCATACACATCATACATCATTGTGATAGAGTCCTGACTGTTGTGGATAGTCTCCTTTGGAGATCTATAGTAATGAGAATTATCTGTGGTGTAGTAACATATGGCTGCAAAACCATCCTACTCTCTGGGTGTGTGGGGGGAAAAAATATATATATAGCACTAATCTAAAGGCCCTATTGTGATGGATATATACAAATAGGCCAAAATTCTTAGATGCACCTGGAAGGAAAAATGGTGTATATGTTGTAAAGTCTATTTCAACTATGTAAGTGGAACGCAACTGCAGATCAATTATTGTTTTGTATCACCAGGGTTTTGGGCTATTTAGGTGAGCATAGACCAGTAAACCTGTGGTGAATTAATATTAAGTTAGAGGTTCAATGCTGTTAGTACTATCACAACATGAATCCTTCTAAGCACAATATTTCCAATACTGTTAGACTGGCACAGTATGGAAAAAAATAATGAAAAAATGATAGAAGAAAAATATGCTTCTAATTTAAAGAACTTGAGAGAACAAAAATTCTTTTTTAAGCTTACATTAAATAAACATGTAATGCAGGAGAGAGTTGGTTAATCCTTGTAAGAAGTAAGCTTGGTTTGCAAGAGATATACTTTTAACAAGTCACAGAGAATGCTTCAGTTGTCTTGTAGCTGCTACTTTGTAGCTGTGTTTATTGAGAGCAGCTGCTGCAGAGTAAGAGAGGAATTTGGCAAGATGCCCAGACTTGTGGTTGCAAAACCAAGTAACAGTTTTTATTTTGAAATAGTTAAATCCTCTTCAGTTCAAGCTTGTAATCTTAGAGCTCAAAGTCTTGTTCTTAAAGCAGCATATATATTATGAAGTGAGAAAGGAGACAGTGATTCCCCAGTATGAAATAGTGTGCAGAGTAATTTAGAAAACTGCAGCGCTTGTCAGCTCCAGTTAAATTAAGAGTGATGCTGTAAGTGTACAATAACAATTCAGCAGTTAAGTTCTCTATTAGTATGCATGGAATAAAATTAAGAGGTAATTTAGCTGTAAGTCCAAGGATGCAAACAGGATATTTCAGGGGATGTAATCCTTGTAGAAAATAGTCCAGAGTAATCCAAGCAAACAGTCCTTTATGAAAGCAGTTGGTTTGAGAAAAACAATGCAGCTCAGAGACTGTGTGTAAGCTGTTACTCCTGCTAATGAAAATAACTAAGCACCTGTTTGCTGACAGGTGGAGCCTTAAGTAACATGAAAGTGAGAGAACCATGTGATGAGAAGTGAGAGAAGTAAAACATGAAATGGAATCCTGACATATGTCTAGGTTTCACGGGAATTGATGCTAATATAAATAGTGGATGAAAAACATCCGACATATGAATGACACATCCAAAAGAATAAAAAAGAATAAAAAGTTGATATATCAGGGGACAGGGAACACTAGAGGATATATGGAATACAAAAATGGATACAACTAATAATATACATGTTTAATCAAAAGCCGCTAGATCTAAGTTGGAGTTGAGGCCAAATGGATGTAATGTTTTTAGTTTATGAATCCAAAAGGTTTCTCGGATCCTTAGCTGAATGATTCTATTATAGTCTGTGGAAGGCGGAATGTAGTCAATAGGGTAAAATTTGAAGATATCGGAATTACCCCTGTGCTTCTTAAGACAATGTTCTGGAATGCTGTGTTTAATCTTTTTTTTGGTGCAATTTTTGCAATTCCACCATTGTTCACCCCAGCGTACCTTTGCCTTCCTAGAGGTGCGACCTACATACTGGATCCCACAGCAACATTCCAGGACATATACAACAAAGACGGAGTTACAATTCATAAATCTAGTGATATTGAAAACTTCTCCACTGACAAAAGAATGGAAAGACTTTTTCCCGGAAGTTATAAACCTACAAGTGTTACACTTTTTTTGTCCACACTTGTATACCCCTATTCTATCTAAAAAAGAGGTGATCTTCTTCTTTGTTGAAAGTTGCGATTTAGGTAGGGTATGTTTGACTTTCTTACTCGGTGCCAATTTACTTCTAAGTGTTGGTGCTCTAGTATATACAATTTTTGGATAGTCTCCCAAAAGGGTCTTCAAAACAGGGTCTCTCCTAATGATGTGCCAGTGTTTGTTAATAGCTCCCTGTATCTGTATGTAGTTTGAATTATATTGCGTTATAAACAATGGTTCTAAAAAAGCATTCTCATCTTTGTTTTTGATCTGTTTGTTTTTGTTCAATAGTTTGTCTCTGTCTAAATCTCTGGCTTTGTTAAGACAGTTATCCAAAAGATCTGGAGGATAGCCCTTTTCAATGAACCTGTCATATATTAGATGACTTTGTTCTTCAAACAAATTCGGATCTGAGCAATTGCGTTTGATCCTCTCAAACTGACTGTATGGGATATTGGATAGCCATTTTTTATGATGGTTCATTTTGTAGTCTAAGTAACTATTACTGTCCACTTTTTTAAAAAATGTTTTAGAGCTGAGATTACCATCTTTGTCCCAACCCAGTGTTAAGTCCAAAAAATCTATTGTTTCTGCATTGATATTAGCTGTAAAAGTGATGCCCATGTCATTATTATTCATAGATTCTGCAAATGTGTTTGCTGATGCTAGGTCGCCCTTCCAAATAAATATCAAATCATCAATGTAGCGGCCATAGTGCACCAGACTCGCCCCTGCTGAGGATTTGTAGATGTATAGTTCCTCAAAGACGCCCATGAAAAGGTTGGCAAAGCTAGGGGCGAATCTGGTGCCCATGGCCATACCCTTGATCTGCAAATAATATACGTCCTGATAAATAAAATAGTTATGTTTGAGAATAAACTCGATACACTCTAGGATAAATTGCTTTTGAACCTTGGGCATGTAAAGGTCCCGATCCAGAAAAACAGAAGTTGTTTGTATACCAAGATGATGTGCTATATTAGAGTATAAAGAACTCACGTCACACGTGATCCATATAAGGTCACCCTGCAGAAATATTTTGCACAAAAGAACATAAAAAAATCAAATTTAGAGGAAGAGAACACAGTCTGCATTCTTACAAATGCCATGGAATATGGAAACAATGTGCCCACTATATATAGTACTGTTGACAATTTTACCACACATTTATACGAAGGTATAATACATACTAATGTTAAGACAAAATCTTCTTTCTCCCCCCCCCAGGACACAATCATTATATTGAGGTCTTTCAGAATTTAGTACTGGAGGATTTTCAAAAAAGAAAAAGAAAAAATTCTAAGAAAAGTTTTTTCAAAAGACAAAGTGAAAAATTAGCTATCCAGGCTCTTGCAAATAACCCCTATATAATCATTTGCGATGCCGACAAGGGGGGAGGTATTATAGTTCAAGATCTAACAGAATATTTAAAAGAAGCAGATAGGATCCTCAAAGACACAGAATATTATAAAGCCCTATTTTATAATCCTACCACACAATTTCTTACATCATATCAGTCTTTAATTGATAAAGGAGTCACGAACAATATCCTTAACAAAAATGAACACAATTTTCTCAAAGTAAGCAACCCAAGTGTGGCCCACTACTACCACTTACCGAAAATCCACAAGAGTACAATTAATCCTCCAGGTCGCCCTATTATTGCTGGGATTGATAATCTCACCTATAATTTATCATATTATGTTGATATTATTTTACAGAAATATGTTTTAGGTTTGCAATCATATACCAAAGACAGTACAGATTTATTAAACAAGATTAGAAACATCAAAAACACAGGTGACCTTATATGGATCACGTGTGACGTGAGTTCTTTATACTCTAATATAGCACATCATCTTGGTATACAAACAACTTCTGTTTTTCTGGATTGGGACCTTTACATGCCCAAGGTTCAAAAGGAATTTTTCCTAGAGTGTATCGAGTTTATTCTCAAACATAACTATTTTATTTATCAGGACGTATATTATTTGCAGATCAAGGGTACGGCCATGGGCACCAGATTCGCCCCTAGCTTTGCCAACCTTTTCATGGGCGTCTTTGAGGAACTATACATCTACAAATCCTCAGCAGGGGCGAGTCTGGTGCACTATGGCCGCTACATTGATGATTTGATATTTATTTGGAAGGGCGACCTAGCTTCAGCAAACACATTTGCAGAATCTATGAATAATAATGACATGGGCATCACTTTTACAGCTAATATCAATGCAGAAACAATAGATTTCTTGGACTTAACACTGGGTTGGGACAAAGATGGTAATCTCAGCTCTAAAACATTTTTTAAAAAAGTGGACAGTAATAGTTACTTAGACTACAAAATGAACCATCATAAAAAATTGCTATCCAATATCCCATACAGTCAGTTTGAGAGGATCAAACGCAATTGCTCAGATCCGAATTTGTTTGAAGAACAAAGTCATCTAATATATGACAGGTTCATTGAAAAGGGATATCCTCCAGATCTTTTGGATAACTGTCTTAACAAAGCCAGAGATTTAGACAGAGACAAACTATTGAACAAAAACAAACAGATCAAAAACAAAGATGAGAATGCTTTTTTAGAACCATTGTTTATAACGCAATATAATTCAAACTACATACAGATACAGGGAGCTATTAACAAACACTGGCACATCATTAGGAGAGACCCTGTTTTGAAGACCCTTTTGGGAGACTATCCAAAAATTGTATATACTAGAGCACCAACACTTAGAAGTAAATTGGCACCGAGTAAGAAAGTCAAACATACCCTACCTAAATCGCAACTTTCAACAAAGAAGAAGATCACCTCTTTTTTAGATAGAATAGGGGTATACAAGTGTGGACAAAAAAAGTGTAACACTTGTAGGTTTATAACTTCCGGGAAAAAGTCTTTCCATTCTTTTGTCAGTGGAGAAGTTTTCAATATCACTAGATTTATGAATTGTAACTCCGTCTTTGTTGTATATGTCCTGGAATGTTGCTGTGGGATCCAATATGTAGGTCGCACCTCTAGGAAGGCAAAGGTACGCTGGGGTGAACACTGGCGGAATTGCAAAAATTGCACCAAAAAAAAGATTAAACACAGCATTCCAGAACATTGTCTTAACAAGCACAGGGGTAATTCCGATATCTTCAAATTTTACCCTATTGACTACATTCCGCCTTCCACAGACTATAATAGAATCATTCAGCTAAGGATCCGAGAAACCTTTTGGATTCATAAACTAAAAACATTACATTCATTTGGCCTCAACTCCAACTTAGATCTAGCGGCTTTTGATTAAACATGTATATTATTAGTTGTATCCATATTTGTATTCCATATATCCTCTAGTGTTCCCTGTCCCCTGATATATCAACTTTTTATTCTTTTTTATTCTTTTGGATGTGTCATTCATATGTCTGATGTTTTTCATCCACTATTTATATTAGCATCAATTCCCGTGAAACCTAGACATATACACTATTTTTCCTTCCAGGTGCATCTAAGAATTTTGGCCTATTTGTATATATCCATCACAATAGGGCCTTTAGATTAGTGCTATATATTTATATTTTTTTTCCCCCACACACCCAGAGAGTAGGATGGTTTTGCAGCCATATGTTACTACACCACAGATAATTCTCATTACTATAGATCTCCAAAGTAGACTATCCACAACAGTCAGGACTCTATCACGATGTATGATGTGTATGGTAATTAATTTTTTTATTTTTTTTTGGAACTTTTAATTTCAACATAATATTACATGATATCTTACATATCACTCCAATAACATTCTTTTTAACCATTTTATCATACCAGGTATACATTCTGTCTCTAGTTATTTTGAGGTACAGAAAATGACTAGTACATATATTGTTTCTTTCCAAGGCTCATTCACATTCCTCTTACAAATATGTATCAAAAACACAGAAAGTGACTAGTGCATATATTGTTTCTGTCTTAGGCTCATTCACATTCCGTTTACAAATATGTATCTAAAACACCATGCTTTTTAATATTGTATTTATTACCAGATCGCCAATTTTTTCCTATATGGTTTTTGACAAATTAATTATATATACAGGTGATGTTCTATTTTTTGGCTTAGATCAAACGTATTCTAGATTTGGTTTAAACGCAAATTGTTGCACTTACTAAGATCTATCGGCCAGTTTTTTAGCCTTCGATATTATGTCACTTGCATTGCTAATTTCAAACAAATTGCCTTTGACATTGTTACATGTTGTATCTGCCCACAATGTATCCTATCCTGTGATTGGTCTGATGTTGACCAATGAAACTTCTTGGCATGCTTTTTAAATTTGTCTTGCAATTACATGTGTAATACATTTTACTTGATGAAACGGCCAGGAGCTTGCGTCCGAGAAACGCGTCTAAAGCTCAAGCAATAAATTGTTTTAAGTCTTTTATACTATAGCCTGACTCCCCTCGGCTTTTTTACTTACATGCCAAGTTATTCTGTCACTGACAGACAAGTTTCACTGAGGATCATCCTTTTCAAACACCGGCTCTGGGTGTTTGTTTTGTACGCAGGGAAGGTTTGCCTGTTCTATTTCTACACAGCACGGCTCCAGAGGATTCTGCCTCAGATTGCAGAGGAGAGCCCACAGCTGCACTTTTGAAAATCTGGAGATCAACCACACAGCGTACTGACTGCTGAATAAACGTCAGCCTGCTCATTCGCACCTCTTTGCATAAGGGTGACAATGCTCTTGTGAGTATATCTACATTTGATGTTCTCTGTCGTGACCATATACCTTGTTCGAAACCTACTTGCACTATGAGCCGCTGTCTTTTTTTGTTCTACTTGTTTCTAATAAGAATATCAATCAAGAGATTGTGGTTCCTTCTTTGTGTCCTAATCCTTCATCTAAGAAGGAACGTCTGTTACACAATCTTGATGTGGTTCGTGCTTTAAAGTTCTACTTACAAGCAACTATAGATTTCCGTCAAACATCTTCTTTGTTTGTTGTTTATTCTGGTAAACGGAGAGGTCAAAGGGCTACGGCTACCTCTCTTTCCTTTTGGCTGAAAAGCATCATCCGTTTGGCCTATGAGACTGCTGGACAGCAGCCTCCTGAAAGAATTACTGCTCATTCTACTAGAGCTGTGGCTTCCACATGGGCTTTTAAAAATGAGGCTTCTGTTGAACAGATTTGTAAGGCGGCGACTTGGTCTTCGCTTCATACTTTTTCCAAATTTTATAAATTCGATACTTTTGCTTCTTCAGAGGCTATTTTTGGGAGAAAGGTTCTACAAGCAGTGGTGCCTTCCGTTTAAGGTCCCTGTCTTGTCCCTCCCTTCATCCGTGTCCTAAAGCTTTGGTATTGGTATCCCACAAGTAAGGATGAATCCGTGGACTCGATACATCTTACAAGAGAAAACATAATTTATGCTTACCTGATAAATTTATTTCTCTTGTGATGTATCGAGTCCACGGCCCGCCCTGTTTATTAAGACAGGCAATATATTTTTATTTAAAAAACTTCAGTCACCACTGCACCCTATAGTTTCTCCTTTTTCTTCCTAGCCTTCGGTCGAATGACTGGGGGGTGGAGCTAAGTGGGGAGCTATATAGACAGCTCTGCTGTGGGTGCTCTCTTTGCCACTTCCTGTAGGGGAGGAGAATATCCCACATGTAAGGATGAATCCGTGGACTCGATACATCACAAGAGAAATACATTTATCAGGTAAGCATAAATTATGTTGTTTTTTTTAGCATATTTACATATTCTGCTGTGTAGGATCCCCCTTAGCCCTCAACCTCCCTGACCCCCCCCCCCCCAAACAGCTCTCTAACCCTCCCCCTCTACATTATTGGGAGCTGTCTGCCAGTACCCAGTTTACAAAAAAAAAATTTTTTTTTTTTTTATTTTTTTTTACATTTTTCTGTAGTGTAGCTTCCCCCCCAAGACCAACCCCCACCCCCTTCCAAATCACTTAGATTCTGAATTTAATTTATTTTCCCCTCTCTTCCACTTAATTTACAAAACTTGTTCCATAGTGTAATGGTTCCCACCCACTCCCTCCCGTGCACGCGCCTGCCCGCCGCCCCTCTTGCGTGCACACGCGTCAGTGCGGGCCCCCGGCTACCCCGCCCACAATCCCGCCCACCTCTACCGACAAGAAGCCATCGATGGCCGCCCACCCACCAACGATTGCGGCCATCGATGTCCGGCGCAGAGAGGGCCACAGAGTGGCTCTCTGCACTGGAGGGGTAAGAAGGGTTATTGCAGGATGCCTCAATATCGAGGCATCACTGCAATAACCGGAAAGTGGCTGGAAGCGATCAGGATCGCTTCCACCGCTTTTCAAGACAGACGATGTACGTCCTTGGGCATTAACTGTCTTTTTTTTTTTGAGGACGTACGGTGTACGTCGTCGGTCACTAAGGGGTTAAAGGGACATTCAAATAAACTTTTATAATTCAAATTATCAAATTTTGCTGACTTTTTATATACACACTTTCTGGGGAACAAGCTCCTACTGAGCATGTGCACAAGCTCACATGGTATATGTATAATAGTCTATGATTGGCTGATGTCTGTCACATGATAAAGGGAGGCAGAAAAATTTGACAGAATTTTTTTTACTGCTTATTTGAAATTCAGAGTGGGTGTTATTGTCTTGTCTTTTTATTATGCATTTGTTAATTATGCAATTGTGTTTAATGGTCCTTTATGTTGCATATTAACCCTCTTTCCTGTGATGTAAATGCTCTTAGCCTTTTGTAAGTAAACAAATAACTGTGGTGGTTTGATGTTATTTTGGAGATTTGTCACAAGTTGATATCCTTTTGGTTTAGCTGTATTTGGGTCTTTAAACATTTTCAGCTAAATACTCCTCACCTATATGATATAACAGAATTGCCTGAGTAACACTGTTGGCTGGTTTGCTGCTGATTATCCCAGAAGGTGTAGTTGACACGTGAGTGAGATTCTTCTCTCTGATGAAGATTTTATATATTGTTTAGATATACTACACCACCTGGGGCCATTTTGTTTGTTTTGTTCTTCTATAGTCATCCTTGTTTTAACTACAAGCACATGAGCAGTAGTTATAAAGATTAGTTTATTGGCTGAAATAATTGTATTACTAAAAGTCTTTCGGCTAGATTACGAGTTCTGCATTAGCCTTAAAAAGCAGCGTTGAGAGGTCCCAACGCTGCTTTTTAACGCCCACTGGTATTACAAGTTTGGCAGGTACAGGTGTACCGCTCACTTTTCTTCTGCAACTTGAGGCTACCGCAAATCCCCTTACGTCAATTGCGTATCCTATCTTTTTAATGGGATTTGTCTAACACCGGTATTACAAGTCTTGGAAGAAGTGAGCGTTAGACCCTCTCCTGTCAAGACTTCTACCGCATTTAAAAGTCAGTAGTTAAGAGCCGACGCGGAGCATCCTCTTCCAACGAAGTCCTAACGAAGAATGAAGGTTCCTTTAAATGACGTCATCCAAGATGGCGTCCCTCGAATTCCGATTGGCTGATAGAATCCTATCAGCCAATCGGAATTAAGGTAGGAAAAATCCTATTGGCTGATGCCATCAGCCAATCGGATTGAAGTTAAATCCGATTGGCTGATCCAATCAGCCAATAGGATTGACCTCACATTCTATTGGCTGTTTGTTGTTTTGACGCAAAGTCGCATTTGTGATTACTGGAGTTGCGTCATTTACGGATGTTGGTTGGCGGCAAAAACTTTTTACTTTGCGTTGTGCGTCATATTTGGCGCCAAATATTTTTTATATTACCCCACTTTCTTTATGCTCTCTTTATATTCTAGAGGGCTATGCTATTTTTTTACCGTTGTAAAGGTTAGGTGATTACCTTTCCAACGGTGGGTCTTGGGGGTCTGTAGCTGCTTAGATGCCTGAGATACAGGCTTCTAAGCAGCATGCCCCCTTTCCCTATATTGTGCATTGTAAATTTTAAATAAAGTTGCCCGGTGACGTCATCACGTGGGTGAGTGCCAGCGACGGCTCTGAGCTGTCGTTTGCACTCAGACACTGAACCCAAATGTTTTCTTTTGTGATTCAGATAGAGCATGCACATTTAAGCAACTTTCTAATTTACTCCTATTATCAATTTTTCTTCGTTCTCTTGCTATCTTTATTTGAAAAAGAAGGCCTCTAAGCTATTTTTTGGTTAAGGATCCTGGACAGCACTTGTTTATTGGTGGGTGAATTTATTCACCGATCAGCAAGAACAACCCAGGTTGGTCACCAAAAATGGGCCGGCATCTAAACCTACATCCTTGCATTTCAAATAAAGATACCAAGAGAATGAAGAAAATTTGATAATATGAGTAAATTAGAAAGTTGCTTAAAATTGCATGCTTTATCTGAATCACAAAAAGAAAAAATTTGGGTTCAGTGTCCCTTTAATGGTCCATTATGTTGCATATTAACCCAATTTTCTGTGATGTAAATGTTCTTAGCCTTTTTTAAGTAAATTCATTAACTGTGGTGCTTTGATGGGGGTTTTTTTTGGAGATTTGTCACAAGTTGATATCGTTTTGGTTTAGTTGTATTGGGTATTGGGTATTTATGCCTTTTCAGCTAAATACTCCTCATCATCTATATGGTTTAACAGAATTGCCTGAGTAACACAGCTGGCTGGGGAGCTGATGATTATCCCAGAAGGTGAAGTTGACACGTGAATGAGATTCTTCTCTCTGATGAAGATTGTATATATTGCTTAGATATACTACACCGCCTGGTGCCATTTTATTTGTTTTTGTTGTTCTAGGGTCATCCTTCTTTTAACTACAAGCACATGAGCAGTAGTCCTAAAGATAAGTTTATGGGCTAAAATAATTATATTACTTGATTCTCTGAACACAAGTCTAAAAGGACTAGATACTTTAGTCAGAGACCAAACTATATTGAAAATAATGTTGTTTTTCTACCTAAGTGTGAATTCTTAGAAATAGTCCGTAATGTCCACTTAAACTTCCCTTAAGCCTTAGCATGGAAACTGTGAAAAGGTCTAGTTGTCACAGTGTCTACTACAAGGGCAGAGGACTAAATCAGAACAGTTTATAGGTTCTCATGATAAAATAATTATGTGTTTAATAACATTACTCCCATTGTGTTTCTTATTGACAGGTGAATTCACAAACTGCAATAATCCTAGTCATGATCAGAGTACAGATGCTTCTTTACATCTTCTTCAAAATCAAAGAAGCCACATGGGAAATTTATGTTCTGAGTTTGGGGAAGCTTTTCTTAAGACATCACATCATCTTAAACATCTAAAAATTCATACAGGAGAAAATCCATTTTCTTGTCCTATATGTGGGAAATGTTTTAACCTTAAAAACATTCTTGTTGCTCATCAGAAAATTCATACAGGAGAAAAAGGATTTTTATGTTCTGACTGTGGAAAATGTTTTACTCAGAAATCAGATCTTATTCGTCATCAGAAAATTCATACAGGAGAGAAAGGATTTTCATGTTCTGACTGTGGGAAATGTTTTAATCGGAAATCAAATCTTATTGCACATAAGAAAATTCACACAGGGGAGAAAGGATTTTCATGTTCTGATTGTAGGAAATGTTTTACTCAGAAATCAAATCTTATTACGCATCAGAAAATTCATACAGGGGAGAAAGGATTTTCATGTTCTGACTGTGGGAAATGTTTTAATCAAAAATCAAATCTTATTACGCATCAGAAAATTCATACAGGGGTTAAAGGATTTTCATGTTCTGACTGTAGGAAATGTTTTACTCTGAAATCACATCTTCTTAGCCATCAGAAAACGCATACAGGAGAAAAAGCATTTTCGTGTTCTGACTGTGGGAAATGTTTTACTCTGAAATCAAATCTTATTACACATCAGAAAATTCATACAGGGGAGAAAGTTTTTTCATGTTCTGACTGTGGGAAATGTTTTACTCGGAAATCAGCTCTTGTTAAGCACCAGAAGACTCATTATAAAAGTTAAACCTCCTAAGTGCAGAGGGTGACACATAGTTGTCATCCACAAAATACCTAGTGTTGATGATGACTGTATGTGACCCCCTTGAGGCACACAGTTTTGGAGCTGTTTGAGGCCCCTTCTGCACCTCAAGCGTTTATGAGGAGCAGAATCTAAATCACTATTCAGTAAGATCGATTTAAATCATGTGTTTTCATTTTTAGAATAATACGTTTTCCGCTTATTTTTCCAGTTGATTTGTTTATATATCATTAGATATGCATAGATAGATCATTTAAATGAGTTACATTATTTGGAGGTATACTATCTCCAGTTTGATTGGTTAATAATTCAAATTTGATAAACTTCTCACTTGTACTTTATTGGAAGGAGCCAGAGAAAAATTATTATATTAATAATAACAATAGAAATAGTTTTATTTCACTAAAACAATAACATTATTTTTTTTTTTTTCATTTTTAATGCTTGCCCCTCCCTCCTCACACTTGTGCAAATCTATTCCAATCCAAACAATCTTCTATTCAGTGAGCTTCTTGAAACTTAGTATGGGTTGATGTTGTGTACATAGGTTTGCAGGGGAGCAATGGAATTAAAGGAAGGGAAAGTCAAAATTAAACTTCCATGGCTCAGAATAAACATGCAATTTTTAACAATTTTCTAATTGACTTTTCTTATCTAATTAGTTTTTTCTTTTTGATATCCATTGTTGAAAAGCCTGCATAGGTAGGCTCACTCAGATGCAATGCACTACTGTGAGCTAGCTGCTTGTCCCTCTTACCCATTGTATTCAGATAGGCCCCAGTAGAGCATTGCTCTCCTTCAACCAAGGATTCCAAAAGAATGAAGCAAATCTGATAATGGAAGTAAATCTGAAAATGGTAGTATCTCTCTGAAACCCAAAAGTTATCTTTCATGATTATGTCCCTTTAAGGTCTATTTATCAACTCTGTATGTTAATTTTATAACATTTTGCTGTGAAGAAGGGGCATGTTATTTCACAAATTCACAGTTTTGAGAGCTACAAAACCAATAATATCTTCAAGATTTAAAAATTGTCCAAAATAATCTGACAGAAACCTCTGGGGGAGCATTACATTGTGAATGGATTAATGGAATTAATTTACCAAAAAATAAAACAACAAATATTGCAGCAATGAATATACAGCATCTTGCTATATAATTAAAAACAAATCTATATTTCAGGAGGAATAACCTTTTGAATTATAATGTATAATATATATATATATATATATATAAATCTTAAATGGCAACTATCTTTAGATAGATTTATTTATTTATTTTCAAAAATAATTTTATTTTTAAAAAATTGATTTAAATAGAGAAAAAAATCAGATACCCCCCCCCCCCCCTTATTATTTTTTAATTAAAAAAATTATTGATTTTTATCCACCCTGTGTGACCCAGTGTGTTGGCAATCCAGGGTCCCTATATAAATTAAATAGCCAAGTGATCACCTGAAGCCCCATGTGCAACTTTATAAATATGACAAAATGCTGATTTATTTTTGAAGTTCAATAGCTAATTTCTATAGAAAAGCTCCATGTTATTTTTAATTTCAGCTTATTTTAGAAATGTTACCTAATACAACTATAGGTCCACAACAGTTTTAACTATAGAGCTGAGGGAAACAATCTCACTGTATTGTTTACAACCTTGTTTATTTAAATTGTAATAAAATATGCATTTTTTTCACCTTTTGTTGTAGATTTCTCACATATGATAAATAAAATAATGGTATGGTTTGAATCTGCTGGCTCTGCTGAAAAAAACATAACAAAGCTAAAAAACAAAAAAGCAATAATATTTAGTTTGTGTGGTTTTGCCACTGACAAATGACTTCCAGTAATGTTTAATTGTGAGAAGCAGCTAAATGCTCAAAGTAGCTCAGATAAGGGGTGTGAAATGGTTCAGCAGCTAGGGGGGTGAAATGTGGACTAAACACTTTGAGATTGTAATATAAAATGTGTAATTATGTGTATTAAAATTACTTTGCATTATACTCTCATTATTTATTTTGTCCCCTTTACCTGTAATGTAATTCTTAAAAACAAAATTTATGCTTACCTGATAAAATTCTTTCTTTTGCGATGTACCAAGTCCACGGTTTCATCCTTACTTGTGGGATATTATCCTTCCCAACAGGAAGTGGCAAAGAGAGCACCCACAGCAGAGCTGTCTATATAGCTCCCCCCTTAACTCCACCCCCCAGTCATTCGACCGAAGGCTTAGGAAGAAAAAGGAGAAACTATAAGGTGCAGAGGTGACTGAAGTTTTCAATAAAAAATACTATCTGTCTTGAATAGACAGGGCAGGCCGTGGACTCGGTACATCGCATAAATTTTGTTTTCTTTTGCAAGATGTACCGAGTCCACGGTTTCATCCTTACTTGTGGGATACCAATACCAAAGCTTTAGGACACGGATGAAGGGAGGGACAAGACAGGAACCTAAATGGAAGGCACCACTGCTTGCAGAACCTTTCTCCCAAAAATAGCCTCCGAAGAAGCAAAAGTATCAAATTTGGAAAAGGTATGAAGCGAAGACCAAGTCGCAGCTTTACAAATTTGTTCAACAGAAGCATAATTTTTAAAAGCCCATGTGGAAGCCACCGCTCTAGTAGAGTGAGCTGTAATTCTTTCAGGAGGCTGCTGTCCAGCAGTCTCATAAGCCAAACGGATGATGCTTTTCAGCCAAAAGGAAAGAGAGGCAGACGTAGCCTTTTGACCTCTATGCTTTCCAGGATAGACAACAAACAAAGAAGATGTCTGACGAAAATCTTTGGTTGCCTGCAAATAAAACTTCAAAGCACGAACCACGTCCATGTTGTGCAACAGACGTTCCTTCTTAGAAGAAGGATTAGGACACAGAGAAGGAACAACAATTTTCTGATTGATATTCCTGTTAGAAACAACCTTAGGGAGGAACCCAGGTTTGGTATGCAAAACCACCTTATCAGCATGGAAAACAAGATAAGGCAAGTCACATTGTAATGCAGATAGTTAAGAGACTCTTCGAGCTGAAGAGATAGCAACTAGAAACAGAACTTTCCAAGATACAAGCTTAATAACTATGGAATGCATGGGTTCAAACAGAACCCCCTGAAGAACTTTAAGAACTAAATTTAGACTCCATGGCAGAGCAACAGGTTTAAACACAGGCTTGATTCTAACTAAAGCCTGACAGAAAGCCCAAACATCTGGGACATCAGCCAGACGCTTGTGCAACAGAATAGACAAAGCAGATATCTGTCCTTTTAAGGAACTAGCTGACAATCCTTTCTCCAATCCCTCTTGGAGAAGGGACAAAATCCTAGGAATCCTGATCTTACTCCATGAGTAACCTTTGGATTCGCACCAAAAAAATATATTTATGCTATATCTTATGATAGATTTTCCTGGTGACAGGCTTTCGAGCCTGAATCAAGGTATCTATGACCGACTAAAATCAAGCGTTCAATCTCCAAGCAGTCAGTTGCAGAGAAATTAGATTTGGATGCTTGAACGGACCTTGAATCAAAAGGTCCTGTCTCAGTGGCAGAGATGACATGTCCACCAGGTCTGCATACCAAGTCCTGCATGGCCACGCAGGTGCTATTAAAATCATCAAAGCTCTATCCTGTTTGATTCTGGCAATCAGACGCGGAAGGAGAGGGAATGGTGGAAACACATAAGCCAGGTTGAAAGACCAGGGTACTGCTAGAGCATCTATCAGTACTGCCTGAGGATCCCTTGACCTGGACCCGTAACGAGGAAGTTTGGCGTTCTGACGAGACGCCATCAGATCCAATTATGGTGTGCCCCATAGCTGAACCAGTTGAGCAAACACCTCCGGATGGAGTTCCCACTCTCCCGGATGAAAAGTCTGACGACTTAGAAAATCTGCCTCCCAGTTCTCTACCCCTGGGATATAGATTGCTGATAGATGGCAAGAGTGAGTCTCTGCCCATCGGATTATTCTGGAAACTTCTGTAATCGCTAAGGAACTCTTTGTTCCCCCCTGATGATTGATATAAGCTACAGGCGTGATGTTGTCCGACTGAAATCTGATGAATCTGGCCGAAGCCAGCTGAGGCCACACCTGAAGAGCATTGAATATCGCTCTTAATTCTAAAATATTTATTGGAAGGAGGGCCTCCTCCTGAGTCCACAACCCTGTGCTTTCAGGGAATTCCAGACTGCACCCCAGCCCAGTAGGCTGGCGTCCGTCGTCACTATAACCCACGCTGGCCTGCAGAAACACATTCCCTGGGACAGGTGATCCTGTGACAACCACCAAAGAAGAGAATCTCTGGTCTCGTGATCCAGATTTATCTGAGGAGATAAATCTGCATAATCCCCATTCCACTGTCTGAGCATGCATAGTTGCAGTCGTCTGAGATGTAAGCAAGCAAATGGAACTATGTCCATTGCCGCTACCATTAGTCCGATTACCTCCATACACTGAGCCACTGAAAGGCCGAGGAATGGAATGAAGAGCTCGGCAGGTGGCTAAAATCTTTGATTTCCTGACCTCCGTCAGAAATATTTTCATGTCCACCGAGTCTATCAGAGTCCCTAGGAATGAAACTCTTGTGAGAGGGGAAAGAGAACTCTTTTTTACGTTCACCTTCCACCCATGAGATCTTAGAAAGGCCAACACGATGTCCGTGTGAGACTTGGCTAATTGGAAATTCGACGCTTGAATTAGGATGTCATCTAGATAAGGCGCCACTGCTATGCCCCGCGGCCTCAGGACCGCCAGAAAGGCCTCTAGCACCTTTGTGAAAATTCTGGGAGCTGTGGCCAACCCGAAGGGAAGAGCCACAAACTGGTAATGCTTGTCCAGAAAGGCAAACCTGAGGAATTGGTGATGATCTTTGTGGATAGGAATGTGTAGATACGCATCCTTTAAGTCCACAGTGGTCATATATTGACCCTCCTGGATCATTGGTAAAATAGTCCGAATGGTCTCCATCTTGAAGGATGGGACTCTGAGGAATTGGTTTAGGATCTTGAGATCTAGGATTGGTCAGAAGGTTCCCTCTGTTTTGGGAACCACAAACTGATTGGAGTAAAACCCCTACCCCTGTTCTGTTTTCGGAAATGGACAGATCACTCCCATGGTAAATAGGTCTTCTACACAGCATAAGAACGCCTCTCTTTTTGTCTGGTTTACAGACAATTGAGAAAGATGGAATCTCCCCCTTGGAGGAGAATCTTTGAAATCTAGAAGATACCGCTGGGTTACAATTTCTAAAGCCAGGAGTCCTGAATGTCTCTTGCCCAAGCCTGGGCAAAGAGAGAAAGTCTGCCCCCTACTAGATCCGCTCCCAGATCGGGGGCTACCCCTTCATGCTGTCTTGGTGGCAGCAGCAGGCTTCTTGGCCTGTTTACCTTTGTTCCAAGCCTGGTTAGGTCTACAGACTGGCTTGGATTGAGCAAAGTTCCCCTCTTGGGTTGCAGCAGGGGAAGAGGAAGCGGGACCACCTTTGAAGTTTCGAAAGGAACGAAAATTATTTTGTTTGGTCCTCATCTTATTTGACTTATCCTGAGGGAGGGCATGACCCTTCCCTCAAGTGATATCTGAAATTATCTCTTTCAGTTCAGGCCCGAATAGGGTCTTACCCTTGAAAGGGATGGTCAAAAGCTTAGATTTTGATGACACATCAGCCGACCAGGACTTAAGCCATAACGCTCTACTCGCTGAAATGGCAAAACCTGAATTCTTTGCCGCTAATTTAGCCTGTTAATATCATTCAAACTGAGTGTCAACCAAAAGTTTAGCCCTTTATGCAAGCTTAGTAATGCCACTATAAGTCTAGGATTATTGCTTACCCTTACCCTCATGGGGATACTGTCAGCCTTTCTGAAATATCACAGTCTCTCCAGAAAAAATGACTGAACATACCTCATTGCTGTATAGCATGAAACCATTCCTCACACTGAAGTTTCCTGTACTCCTCAGCCTCTGTGGGAACAGCATTGGATCTTAGTTACAAATGCTAAAATCATCATCCTCTAGGCAGAAATCTTTATCCATCTCCTGCCTGAGAGTAAATAGTACACACCGGTACCATTTAAAAATAACAAACTCTTGCTTGAAGAAAATAAAAACTAACAGTTTATCACCTCTTTCACTTTACCCTTCCTGCTTAGAGCCGGCAAAGAGAATGACTGGGGGGTGGAGTTAAGGGGGGAGCTATATAGACAGTTCTGCTGTGGGTGCTCTCTTTGCTACTTCCTGTTGGGAAGGATAATATCCCACAAGTAAGGATGAAACTGTGGACTCGGTACATCTTGCAAAAGAAATTGTTGGCTTTCCAATTCCCATGAGTTCCTATAAAGTAATGGGAGCAGCTATGTTGTATCATATGGGGCCGATTTATCCCCCGGAATCAGGAGTTAAGAAGCAGCGATCTTAAGACCGCTGCTCCTTAACTCATGCACCTCCTATGAGGCGGCGGACATCTATCCGCCCCATCTCATATGATCGGGTTGATTGGCCGCAAATCTGCAGGGGGCGGTATTGCACAATCATGTCACACACACACACACACACATTGCAACTAGTTATCTAAGTTGGATTATTGTAGATACTTACTTGAACATATACCCCAGATATATATTATAAATTTAGTATCTACAATTTGATTTGACGGAGGATACTTAACGGCTAGATTTAGAGTTTGGCGGTAGCCGTGAAAACCAGCGTTAGAGGCTCCTAACGCTGGTTTTAGGCTACTGCCGGTATTTGGAGTCAGTGATTAAAGGGTCTAACGCTCACTTTTCAGCCGCGACTTTTCCATACCGCAGATCCCCTTACGTCAATTGCGTATCCTATCTTTTCAATGGGATCTTTCTAACTCCGGTATTTAGAGTCGTTTCTGAAGTGAGCGTTAGAGCTCTAACGACAAAACTCCAGCCGCAGTAAAATAGCAGGAGTTAAGAGCTTTCTGGGCTAACGCCGGTTCATAAAGCTCTTAACTACTGTATTCTAAAGTACACTAACACCCATAAACTACCTATGTACCCCTAAACCGAGGTCCCCCCACATCGCCGCCACTCGATTAAAATTTTTTAACCCCTAATCTTCCGACCGCCACCTACGTTATACTTATGTACCCCTAATCTGCTGCCCCTAACACCGCCGACCCCTATATTATATTTATTAACCCCTAATCTGCCCCCCTCAACGTCGCCGCCAGCTACTTACAATAATTAACCCCTAATCTGCCGACCGCAAAGCGCCGCCACCTACGTTATCCTTATGTACCCCTAATCTGCTGCCCCTAACACCGCCGACCCCTATATTATATTTATTAACCCCTAATCTGCCCCCCTCAACGTCGCTGACACCTGCCTACACTTATTAACCCCTAATCTGCCGAGCGGACCTGAGCGCTACTATAATAAAGTTATTAACCCCTAATCCGCCTCACTAACCCTATCATAAATAGTATTACCCCCTAATCTGCCCTCCCTAACATCGCCGACACCTAACTTCAATTATTAACCCCTAATCTGACGACCGGAGCTCATCGCTACTATAATAAATGGATTAACCCCTAAAGCTAAATCTAACACTAACACCCCTCTAACTTAAATATAATTTAAATCTTACGAAATAAATTAACTCTTATTAAATAACTTATTCCTATTTAAAGCTAAATACTTACCTGTAAAATAAATCCTAATATAGCTACAATATAAATTATAATTATATTATAGCTATTTTAGGATTAATATTTATTTTACAGGCAACTTTGTAATTATTTTAACCAGGTACAATAGCTATTAAATAGTTAAGAACTATTTAATAGTTACCTAGTTAAAATAATAACAAATTTACCTGTAAAATAAATCCTAACCTAAGTTATAATTAAACCTAACACTACCCTATCAATAAATTAATTAAATAAACTACCTACAATTAACCTAACACTACACTATCAATAAATAAATTAAATACAATTGCTACAAATAACTACAATTACATAAACTAGCTAAAGTACAAAAAATAAAAAAGAACTAAGTTACAAAAAATAAAAAAATATTTACAAACATAAGAAAAATATTACAACAATTTTAAACTAATTACACCTACTCTAAGCCCCCTAATAAAATAACAAAGACCCCCAAAATAACAAAATGCCCTACCCTATTCTAAATTAATAAATTTAAAAGCTCTTTTACCTTACCAGCCCTGAACAGGGCCCTTTGCGGGGCATGCCCCAAGAAAATCAGCTCTTTTGCCTGTAAAAAAAAACATACAATACCCCCCCCCCCCAACATTACAACCCACCACCCACATACCCCTAATCTAAACCAAACCCCCCTTAAATAAACCTAACACTAAGCCCCTGAAGATCTTCCTACCTTGTCTTCACCATCCAGGTATCACCGATCCGTCCTGGCTCCAAAATCTTCATCCAACCCAAGCGGGGGTTGGCGATCCATCATCCGGTGGCTGAAGAGGTCCAGAAGAGGCTCCAAAGTCTTCCTCCTATCCGGCAAGAAGAGGACATCCGGACCGGCAAACATCTTCTCCAAGCGGCATCTTCGATCTTCTTGCATCCGGTGCGGAGCGGGTCCATCTTGAAGCAGCCGACGCGGATCCATCCTCTTCTTCCGTTGTCTCCCGACGAATGACGGTTCCTTTAAGGGACGTCATCCAAGATGGCGTCCCTTGAATTCCGATTGGCTGATAGGATTCTATCAGCCAATCGGAATTAAGGTAGGAAAATTCTGATTGGCTGATGGAATCAGCCAATCAGAATCAAGTTCAATCCTATTGGCTGATCCAATCAGCCAATCAGATTGAGCTCGCATTCTATTGGCTGATCGGAACAGCCAATAGAATGCGAGCTCAATCTGATTGGCTGATTGGATCAGCCAATCGGATTGAACTTGATTCTGATTGGCTGATTCCATCAGCCAATCAGAATATTCCTACCTTAATTCCGATTGGCTGATAGAATCCTATCAGCCAATCGGAATTCAAGGGACGCCATCTTGGATGACGTCCCTTAAAGGAACCGTCATTCGTCGGGAGGCGCCGGAAGAAGAGGATGGATCCGCGTCGGCTGCTTCAAGATGGACCCGCTCCGCACCGGATGCAAGAAGATCGAAGATGCCGCTTGGAGAAGATGTTTGCCGGTCCGGATGTCCTCTTCTTGCCGGATAGGAGGAAGACTTTGGAGCCTCTTCTGGACCTCTTCAGCACCGGATGCCAGGACGGATCGGTGATACCTGGATGGTGAAGACAAGGTAGGAAGATCTTCAGGGGCTTAGTGTTAGGTTTATTTAAGGGGGTTTGGGTTAGATTAGGGGTATGTGGGTGGTGGGTTGTAATGTTGGGGGGGGGTATTGTATGGTTTTTTTTTTACAGGCAAAAGAGCTGATTTTCTTGGGGCATGCCCCGCAAAGGGCCCTGTTCAGGGCTGGTAAGGTAAAAGAGCTTTTACATTTATTAATTTAGAATAGGGTAGGGAATTTTTTATTTTGGGGGTCTTTGTTATTTTATTAGGGGGCTTAGAGTAGGTGTAATTAGTTTAAAATTGTTGTAATATTTTTCTTATGTTTGTAAATATTTTTTTATTTTTTGTAATTTAGTTCTTTTTTATTTTTTGTACTTTAGTTAGTTTATGTAATTGTAGTTATTTGTAGCAATTGTATTTAATTTATTTATTGATAGTGTAGTGTTAGGTTAATTGTAGGTAATTGTAGGTAGTTTATTTAATTAATTTATTGATAGGGTAGTGTTAGGTTTAATTATAACTTAGGTTAGGATTTATTTTACAGGTAATTTTGTAATTATTTTAACTAGGTAACTATTAAATAGTTCTTAACTATTTAATAGCTATTGTACCTGGTTAAAATAATTACAAAGTTGCCTGTAAAATAAATATAAATCCTAAAATAGCTACAATATAATTATAATTTATATTGTAGCTATATTAGGATTTATTTTACAGGTAAGTATTTAGCTTTAAATAGGAATAAGTTATTTAATAAGAGTTAATTTATTTTGTAAGATTTAAATTATATTTAAGTTAGGGGGGTGTTAGGGTTAGATTTAGCTTTAGGGGTTAATACATTTATTAGAATAGCGGTGAGGTCCGGTCGGCAGATTAGGGCTTAATAATTGAAGTTAGGTGTCGGCGATGTTAGGGAGGGCAGATTAGGGGTTAATACTATTTATGATAGGGTTAGTGAGGCGGATTAGGGGTTAATTACTTTATTATAGTAGCGCTCAGGTCCGCTCAGCAGATTAGGGGTTAATAAGTGTAGGCAGGTGTCGGCGACGTTGAGGGGGGCAGATTAGGGGTTAATAAATATAATACAGGGGTCGGCGGTGTTAGGGGCAGCAGATTAGGGGTACATAGGGATAATGTAAGTTGCGGCGGTTTACGGAGCGGAAGATTAGGGGTTAATAATATAATGCAGGGGTCAGCGATAGCGGGGGCGGCAGATTAGGGGTTAATACGTGTAAGGGTAGGGGTGTTTAGACTCGGGGTACATGTTAGGGTGTTAGGTGCAGACGTAGGAAGTGTTTCCCCATAGGAAACAATGGGGCTGCGTTAGGAGCTGAACGCTGCTTTTTTGCAGGTGTTAGGTTTTTTTTCAGCTCAAACAGCCCCATTGTTTCCTATGGGAGAATCGTGCACGAGCACGTTTTTGAGGCTGGCCGCGTCCGTAAGCAACTCTGGTATCGAGAGTTGCATTTGCGGTAAAAATGCTCTACGCTCCTTTTTTGGAGCCTAACGCAGCATTTGTTTGAACTCTCGATACCAGAGTTAATTTTATGGTGCGGCCAGAAAAAAGCCCGCGGAGCGTTAACAGCCCTTCTACCGCCAAACTCCAAATCTAGGCCCTAGTGTAATTTTAAATTATTTTCTTATTTTATTGTACAACTATTAAAAGTTAAGTTTTATTATTCATTTCCACAAGTTTTCAACAAACGTTATGCTTAATCATATCTACTTATAAATTACCACTCAGAGTGCTAGAAAGTGTATTCTTTCCAGAGTAAGTCTCTTCTTACTCTTACCAATTCTATAGTTGTTTCAATACACTAGCACCAAGATCTAGAAGAATGCTTGACCGCAAAAGTATCCTTCAATTGTAGACGGATCCTACGAAAGAGTGGTTAAATAAAATAGTAGTGTCGTTGGTCCCCACTTTCAGTTTATAATCTTGTCCTGCTTAGTAAGCTAATTATTGTATGACCTATTTCTATAGACAGCCCTTGGAGCATTCTCACATATAAACCACCTAGGAATTACACATTGTATGAGACTGGTGTGAGCGATGATCTAATGGAGGAGATAACATTTAACATTTCTTTATTTTAGAAGTTTATGCAGAATATGTGTTTATAAAGGTGCATATGAGATATCGCTGCTGGCCTATAGTCCCTAAGGACCCTACATAGTGGCGCTACCTGTGGTATCTTTAGAATTCAATGAAATCCACATCTTGTTCTGTCCACCTTTGTATCAGTCAAGTTCCCTTTGTTGTGTAATAGTCGTGTAGTATAAGGAAAGTCTGGTTCCCCTAGGCCTCCCTCTTGTTATCCTCAGAACATAGTGAGTCTAGTAATGTGTGGTCTGATTATCAACTATAGATTTATTTTACAAGCAATACCCTTGACAAACATTACACAGCGTGGTTACCATTGTAAACTAATGATGCCTCAAACATGATACCTGCACCAATCACTGATAACATTATACCCAACCAGAATGACATTGTCTAAAGCAACTTTATTGGCATCAGTGGATGTTACATAGTGCACAGAACAAAACAAGATAACATCCGCCTCAGCAGAACAGTGAGCAAGGCCAGATTGTCCTACCGGGTTACCAGGAGATTTCCTGATGGCCCCCCCGGCCACATTAGCTGGAGACAGTTCAGTGTACTCTGAGCAGCAGGGAGGGAGGAGGCCACACTAGGAGCGACCTTTGTGTGCACAGAGCATATTGCAAGGCCACTCCGCTGCAGACCATGTAGGCGGCAATCAAGTTAGTACCGCTGGGTAGAATGTGACAAGTGAGTAGACTGAGCAGATGGAGTGGCTTATGGAACAAATCCAACCCCTCATACAGCCAATACCAAGGCCGCTCCACATCTGCAAGCACTGGCAGCCAATTCAGACAAGTTTAAGGGCCACTGTCTATATATAGTGGATTGGAAAGTACCAGTCTGCCTGAGGCTGAGCATCTTGCTATAGGTAAGGTTAAGGGTCAGGGGTGGCTGGGGTGCAGTACTTTTACAAACAAAAGCTTTCATGTGTTGATCCAGAATTGAAGCTTTGTATTGAAACCTTATTTCAAGCTATAAACAGTATTTACCATTTCTTTATTATGAAGT
Organism: Bombina bombina; assembly: GCF_027579735.1. Classification (NCBI taxonomy): domain Eukaryota; kingdom Metazoa; phylum Chordata; class Amphibia; order Anura; family Bombinatoridae; genus Bombina; species Bombina bombina. The sequence continues at coordinate 813,268,243 of NC_069502.1, read as the reverse complement.
CTAAGCTGGTAAAGTTTACTGCCCATAAAACCAGCAATTACATTGTAGTCCTCAGATACACAATATAGATTCTATTGCCACCCTGAGCATTTTTCACATTAATATTTTAGGAGACAATGATTTACATTTAACAAATGGTGTGTTTATGTGTGTGTTTATGTGTGCTTGTGTGTTTATGTGTGCTTGTGTTTGTGCTTGTGTATTTATGTGTGTGTGCTTGTGTGTTTATGTGTGTGTATGTATTGTGTGTGTGCTTGTGTGTTCATGTATTGTGTGTGTGCTTGTGTGTTTGTGTGTGTGCTTGTGTGTTCATGTATTGTGTGTGTGCTTGTGTGTTTATGTGTGTGTGCTTATGTGTGTGTGGGTGTGCTTGTGTGTTTATGTGCGTGTGCTTGTGTGTTTATGTATTGTATGTGTGCTTGTATGTTTATGTGTGTGTACTTGTGTGTTTATGTGTGTGTGTGTGCTTGTGTGTTCATGTGTGTGTGCTTGAGTGTTTGTGAGTGCTTGTGTGTGTGTGCTTGTGTCTTTATGTGTGTGTGCTTGTGTGTTTATGTATTGTATGTGTGTTTGTGTGTGTGCTTGAGTTTTTATGTGTGTGTGTGCTTGTGTGTTTATGTGTGTGTGCTTGTGTGTTTATGTGTGTGTGCTTGTGTGTTTATGTATGTGTGCTTGTGTGTTTATGTGTGTGTGCTTGTGTGTTTATGTATTGTATGTGTTCTTGTGTGTTTATGTGTGTGTGCTTGTGTGTTTTTATGTGCGCTTGTGTGTTTATGTGTGTGCGCTTGTGTGTTTATGTGTGTGTGCTTGTGTGTTTATGTGTGCTTGTGTGTGTGTGCTTGTGTGTTTATGTGTGTGTGCTTGTGTGTTTATGTGTGTGTGTTTGTGTGTTTATGTGTGTGTGCTTGTGTGTTTATGTATGTGAGCTTGTGTGTTTATGTATGTGTGCTTGTGTGTGTTTATGTGTGTGTGCTTGTGTGTTTATGTGTGCTTGTGTGGGTCTTTTTGCTATGTCAGTGTCTGTGTGTGCTGTTATTTGCTATGTGCAGGTGTCCCTGTGTGTGTTATAGGACATATTTAATACCAAATTTGCAAACTCCACAAGAGTTACCTGCAGGGTTGTAGTATTTGCATCTCAAACTTGCCCAAAATATTTCATTGTGACAGAAAAGAGAGATGAAGTATGAGAGAGTATATAGAATAGAGCTTGTCCTTTATTATTTATGCACTATTTAAAGGCACGTGAAACTATTCCAAAATACTTTCATGATTCCTTCTCTTGTTATCCTTTGTTGAAGGTGCAGGAATGCACTACTGGAGATAACAACACATTTGGTGAGCCAGTGACAAGAGTCATAAATGTGCAGCCACCAATCAGCAAATAGTTCTCAGTACAGCATTGCTGCTCCTGAGCCTACCTAGGTATGCTTTTCAACAAAGGATGCCAAAAGATTGAAGCAAATTAGATGGTAGAAGTAAAATGGAAAATTGTTTAAAATCATATGTTCTGTCTAAATCATAAAAAAAAAATCTTATTTTACTGTCCCTTTAATTTCACTGGTTATTAACAGAAAGCTTGAGAGCCATAGAAACAGGTGAACAGATTGACGTTGCACTTTACATAAATTCATTAATAGAACTGAATAGGCTAAAAAAAAAAAAAATTAAACACCAGTTTCAAGAAAGATCAGGTTTGTAAATATCTCAACATAGGCTGAGAAATTCTAATTAATAAACAATAACTTTTCATTTATATTTATACTATTGATGTCCCACAGGAAGTAATGGTGCTGGCAGCTACAATTTAATGGGAGTGGTGCTGCTGCTGAGACAATGCAGCTGTATCACCTCTGTCTTCTGCTCTGAGCTATAAGTATTAAGGTCACATATAAGTTTTATTTCCCAGACCATGTACCATTTAGTAGCCCTGAATTAAATGGTGCCCAGTGTCTAATCAAGTCACACTGTGAGACAGAGGGACACACTGCTGTGAGTGTCTTCTCCAGATCACACTATGGATAATTATTTAGTAGCCCTGAATTAAATGGTGCCCAGTGTCTAATCAAGTCACACTGTGAGACAGAGGGACACACTACTGTGAGCGTCTTCTCCAGATCACACTATGGATAATTATTTAGTAGCCCTGAATTAAATGGTGCCCAGTGTCTAATCAAGTCACAGTGTGAGACAGAGGGACACACTGCTGTGAGTGTCTTCTCCAGATCACACTATGGATAATTATTTAGTAGCCCTGAATTAAATGGTGCCCAGTGTCTAATCAAGTCACACTGTGAGACAGAGGGACACACTGCTGTGAGTGTCTTCTCCAGATCACACTATGGATAATTATTTAGTAGCCCTGAATTAAATGGTGCCCAGTGTCTAATCAAGTCACACTGTGAGACAGAGGGACACACTGCTGTGAGCGTCTTCTCCAGATCACACTATGGATAATTATTTCTTCTGTTAAGTGTGATCAGTCCACGGGTCATCATTACTTCTGGGATATTACTCCTCCCCAACAGGAAGTGCAAGAGGATTCACCCAGCAGAGCTGCATATAGCTCCTCCCCTCTACGTCACTCCCAGTCATTCTCTTGCACCCAACGACTAGATAGGATGTGTGAGAGGACTATGGTGATTATACTTAGTTTTATATCTTCAATCAAGAGTTTGTTATTTTAAAATAGCACCGGAGTGTGTTATTACCTCTCTGGCAGAGTTTGAAGAAGAATCTACCAGAGTTTTTGCTATGATTTTAGCCAGAGTAGTTAAGATCATATTGCTGTTTCTCGGCCATCTGAGGAGAGGTAAACTTCAGATCAGGGGACAGCGGGCAGATGAATCTGCATAGAGGTATGTAGCAGCTTTTATTTTCTGACAATGGAATTGATGAGAAAATCCTGTCATACCGATATAATGTCATGTATGTATACTTTACACTTCAGTATTCTGGGGAATGGTACTTCACTAGAATTACACTGTAAGAAATACATAAAGCTGTTTAATAACTAGAGATTATGTTTAACGTTTTTGCTGGAATGTAAAATCGTTTTCATTTACTGAGGTACTGAGTGAATAAATGTTTGGGCACTATTTTTCCACTTGGCAGTTGCTTAATCTGTTTTCTGACAGTTTCTGTTCTCCCTCACTGCTGTGTGTGAGGGGGAGGGGCCGTTTTTTTGGCGCTTTTACTACGCATCAAATATTTCAGTCAGCAACTCATTGTATTCCCTGCATGATCCGGTTCATCTCTACAGAGCTCAGGGGTCTTCAAAACTTATTTTGAGGGAGGTAATTTCTCTCAGCAGAGCTGTGAGAATTGTAGTTTGACTGAGATAAAAAACGTTTATTCTGTAATTTGTTTCCTGCTTTCAGAATTTGTTATCTTTGCTAATGGGATTAAACCTTTGCTAAAGTTGTGTTGTTTACAAGGATTGAGGCTATAACTGTTTCAATTTATTAATTTTCAACTGTCATAGATCTTCTGTGCTTCTTAAAGGCACAGTACGTTTTAATATTATTCTAATTGAATTGTATTTCCAAGTTGCAAGTTTATTTGCTAGTGTGTTAAACATGTCTGATTCAGAGGATGATACCTGTGTCATTTGTTGCAATGCCAAAGTGTAGCCCAATAGAAATTTATGTACTAACTGTATTGATGCTACTTTAAATAAAAGTCAATCTGTACAAATTGAACAAATTTCACCAAACAACGAGGAGAGAGTTATGCCGACTAACTCGCCTCACGTGTCAGTACCTACATCTCCCGCTCAGAGGGAGGTGCGTGATATTGTAGCGCCGAGTACATCTGGGCGGCCATTACAAATCACATTACAGGATATGGCTACTGTTATGACTGAGGTTTTGGCTAAATTACCAGAACTAAGAGGTAAGCGTGATCACTCTGGGGTGAGAACAGAGTGCGCTGATAATATTAGGGCCATGTCAGACACTGCGTCACAGGTGGCAGAACATGAGGACGGAGAACTTCATTCTGTGGGTGACGGTTCTGATCCAAACAGACTGGATTCAGATATTTCAAATTTTAAATTTAAACTGGAAAACCTCCGTGTATTACTAGGGGAGGTGTTAGCGGCTCTGAATGATTGTAACACAGTTGCAATACCAGAGAAAATGTGTAGGTTGGATAAATATTTTGCGGTACCGACGAGTACTGAGGTTTTTCCTATACCTAAGAGACTTACTGAAATTGTTACTAAGGAGTGGGATAGACCCGGTGTGCCGTTCTCACCCCCTCCGATATTTAGAAAAATGTTTCCAATAGACGCCACCACAAGGGATTTATGGCAAACGGTCCCTAAGGTGGAGGGAGCAGTTTCTACCTTAGCTAAGCGTACCACTATCCCGGTGGAGGATAGCTGTGCTTTTTCAGATCCAATGGATAAAAAGTTAGAGGGTTACCTTAAGAAAATGTTTGTTCAACAAGGTTTTATATTGCAACCCCTTGCATGCATTGCGCCGATCACGGCTGCAGCGGCATTCTGGATTGAGTCTCTGGAAGAGAACATTGGTTCAGCTACTCTGGACGACATTACGGACAGGCTTAGAGTCCTTAAACTAGCTAATTCATTCATTTCGGAGGCCGTAGTACATCTTACTAAACTTACGGCGAAGAATTCAGGATTCGCCATTCAGGCACGCAGGGCGCTGTGGCTAAAATCCTGGTCAGCTGATGTTACTTCTAAGTCTAAATTGCTTAATATACCTTTCAAAGGGCAGACCTTATTCGGGCCCGGGTTGAAAGAGATTATCGCTGACATTACAGGAGGTAAAGGCCATGCCCTGCCTCAGGACAAAGCCAAAGTTAAGGCTAGACAGTCTAATTTTCGTTCCTTTCGTAATTTCAAAGCAGGAGCAGCATCAACTTCCTCTGCACCAAAACAGGAAGGAGCTGTTGCTCGCTACAGACAAGGCTGGAAACCTAACCAGTCCTGGAACAAGGGCAAGCAGGCCAGGAAACCTGCTGCTGCCCCTAAAACAGCATGAATTGAGGGCCCCCGATCCGGGATCGGATCTAGTGGGGGGCAGACTTTCTCTCTTCGCCCAGGCTTGGGCAAGAGATGTCCAGGATCCCTGGGCGCTAGAGATAATATCTCAGGGATACCTTCTGGACTTCAAATACTCTCCTCCAAGAGAGAGATTTCATCTGTCAAGATTGTCAACAATCCAGACAAAGAAAGAGGCGTTTCTACGCTGCGTACGAGAGCTCTTGTTAATGGGAGTAATCCATCCAGTTCCACGATCGGAACAGGGACAGGGGTTTTACTCAAATCTGTTTGTGGTTCCCAAAAAAGAGGGAACTTTCAGACCAATCCTGGACTTAAAGATCCTAAACAAATTCCTAAGAGTTCCATCGTTCAAGATGGAGACTATTCGGACAATTTTACCTATGATCCAAGAGGGTCAGTACATGACCACTGTAGATTTAAAAGATGCTTACCTTCACATACCGATTCACAAAGATCATTATCGGTACCTAAGGTTTGCCTTCCTAGACAGGCATTACCAGTTTGTGGCTCTTCCATTCGGATTGGCTACAGCTCCAAGAATTTTCACAAAGGTTCTGGGTGCTCTTCTGGCGGTACTAAGACCGCGGGGAATCTCGGTAGCTCCATACCTAGACGACATTCTGATACAAGCTTCAAGCTTTCAAACTGCCAAGTCTCATACAGAGTTAGTGCTGGCATTTCTAAGGTCACATGGATGGAAGGTGAACGAAAAGAAGAGTTCACTCGTTCCACTCACAAGAGTTCCCTTCCTGAGGACTCTTATAGATTCTGTAGAAATGAAGATTTACCTGACAGAGGACAGGCTAACAAGACTTCAAAGTGCTTGCCGCACCCTACATTCCATTCAACACCCGTCAGTGGCTCAATGCATGGAGGTAATCGGCTTAATGGTAGCGGCAATGGACATAGTACCCTTTGCACGCTTACACCTCAGACCACTGCAACTGTGCATGCTAAGTCAGTGGAATGGGGATTACTCAGACTTATCCCCTTCTCTGAATCTGGATCAAGAGACCAGAAATTCTCTTCTATGGTGGCTTTCTTGGCCACGTCTGTCCAGGGGGATGCCGTTCAGCAGACCAGACTGGACAATTGTAACAACAGACGCCAGCCTTCTAGGTTGGGGCGCCGTCTGGAATTCTCTGAAGGCTCAGGGACAATGGAGTCAGGAGGAGAGTCTCCTGCCAATAAACATTCTGGAATTGAGAGCAGTTCTCAATGCCCTCCTGGCTTGGCCCCAGTTGACAACTCGGGGGTTCATCAGGTTTCAGTCGGACAACATCACGACTGTTGCTTACATCAACCATCAGGGAGGGACAAGAAGCTCCCTAGCTATGATGGAAGTATCAAAGATAATTCTCTGGGCAGAGTCTCACTCTTGCCACCTGTCAGCAATCCACATCCCGGGAGTGGAGAACTGGGAGGCGGATTTCTTAAGTCGTCAGACTTTTCATCCGGGGGAGTGGGAACTTCATCCGGAGGTCTTTGCCCAAATACTGCGACGTTGGGGCAAACCAGAGATAGATCTCATGGCGTCTCGACAGAACGCCAAGCTTCCTCGTTACGGGTCCAGATCCAGGGATCCAGGAGCAGTCCTGATAGATGCTCTGACAGCACCTTGGGACTTCAGGATGGCTTACGTGTTTCCACCCTTCCCGTTGCTTCCTCGATTGATTGCCAGAATCAAACAAGAGAGAGCATCAGTGATTCTAATAGCACCTGCGTGGCCACGCAGGACTTGGTATGCAGACCTGGTGGACATGTCATCCTGTCCACCTTGGTCTCTACCTCTGAAGCAGGACCTTCTGATACAGGGTCCCTTCAAACATCAAAATCTAACTTCTCTGAAGCTGACTGCTTGGAAATTGAACGCTTGATTTTATCAAGACGTGGGTTTTCTGAGTCAGTTATTGATACCTTAATACAGGCTAGGAAACCTGTTACCAGAAAGATTTACCATAAGATATGGCGTAAATACCTATATTGGTGTGAATCCAAAGGTTACTCTTGGAGTAAGGTTAGGATTCCTAGGATATTGTCTTTTCTACAAGAAGGTTTAGAAAAGGGTTTATCTGCTAGTTCATTAAAGGGACAGATCTCAGCTCTGTCCATTCTGTTACACAAACGTCTGTCAGAAGTTCCTGACGTCCAGGCTTTTTGTCAGGCTTTGACCAGGATTAAGCCTGTGTTTAAAACTGTTGCTCCACCATGGAGTTTAAACCTTGTTCTTAATGTTTTACAGGGCGTTCCGTTTGAACCCCTTCATTCCATTGATATAAAGTTGTTATCTTGGAAAGTTCTATTTTTAATGGCTATTTCCTCGGCTCGAAGAGTCTCTGAATTATCAGCCTTACATTGTGATTCTCCTTATTTGATTTTTCATTCGGATAAGGTAGTCCTGCGTACTAAACCTGGGTTCTTACCTAAGGTAGTTACTAACAGGAATATCAATCAAGAGATTGTTGTTCCTTCTTTATGCCCAAATCCTTCTTCAAAGAAGGAACGTCTACTGCACAACCTGGATGTAGTCCGTGCTCTAAAATTTTACTTACAGGCAACTAAGGAATTTCGACAAACGTCTTCTCTGTTTGTCATTTACTCTGGGCAGAGGAGAGGTCAAAAAGCTTCCGCTACCTCTCTTTCTTTTTGGCTTCGTAGCATAATTCGTTTAGCTTATGAGACTGCTGGACAGCAGCCTCCTGAAAGAATTACAGCTCATTCTACTAGAGCTGTGGCTTCCACTTGGGCCTTCAAGAATGAGGCCTCTGTTGAACAGATTTGCAAGGCTGCAACTTGGTCTTCGCTTCATACTTTTTCCAAATTTTACAAATTTGACACTTTTGCTTCATCGGAGGCTATTTTTGGGAGAAAGGTTCTTCAGGCAGTGGTTCCTTCTGTATAAAGAGCCTGCCTATCCCTCCCGTCATCCGTGTACTTTTGCTTTGGTATTGGTATCCCAGAAGTAATGATGACCCGTGGACTGATCACACTTAACAGAAGAAAACATAATTTATGCTTACCTGATAAATTCCTTTCTTCTGTAGTGTGATCAGTCCACGGCCCGCCCTGTTTTTAAGGCAGGTAAATATTTTTTAATTTATACTCCAGTCACCACTTCACCCTTGGCTTTTCCTTTCTCGTTGGTCCTTGGTCGAATGACTGGGAGTGACGTAGAGGGGAGGAGCTATATGCAGCTCTGCTGGGTGAATCCTCTTGCACTTCCTCTTGGGGAGGAGTAATATCCCAGAAGTAATGATGACCCGTGGACTGATCACACTACAGAAGAAAGGAATTTATCAGGTAAGCATAAATTATGTTTTTCACACTGGGAGGAGTCTTGAATGAAACCCGAATAACAACAATCTGTCATTTTTATTACAAACTAATATCATTTAATTAAAAAAAAAATATTGGAGGAAGGAGTACCCCAGTATTCCCCTTGAGAAAAATGTTCTTGTGCATTCTACAGCCTCAACAGAAAACAGGACTGGTCTTCAAATGTTTCCAGGGCTGCTTTTTGATCCCAGTCTGGCCCTGACAGTGAGTGGTTGTAGCTATATACAGTTTTACCTGTGTATTAACACCCTCATTCAACAAGGACAAACATAAGTGTTTGGTCACAGGGGCGGACTGACAAGTCGGGCAATTCAGCCCTTGCCCGAGGGCCCGGCATCTAGAGGGCCCTCCTACACTGCAGGGAGATATAAAAATGTATTTTATTCTGTTAACTTTCGGGGGGGGGTGTAAGCTCAGCGTGCGATGTAAGTGAAGTGTGGACAAGGCTGCACTGTGCACACAGAAAGTGGTTAACACCTGCGCACGTCCGGTGATTATTGCAGTGCGTCAGAATGGAAGACTGAAACACAGTAACGATCATATAAACTCAAGTAGAGACATTTCAGTAACAAGTCTCCTGACATTGTTCTGTTTTACTCAGTTCTATTAAAGGCTCATTTGTCAACAAAGCTGAACTTTAGTACAAGTATTCTTCCCTTTCCATGCACTAAAGGAACAAATAAATGTGTGCATCCGCTTATGAAAATGGATTAATGGAATAAAAAAAAAATGTAGCGTGTAACCTTTGAAACTGAAGAATTAATCAACAGGCTGATTAGCTGTCAGGGTAGCTACATACAAGGGCTATTGGTAGTTTAGTATTGGATAAGGGAGTGTTTTTATTTTGGGGGGATTTTTTTATTTTTATAGGGCTTATTAGTTTAGGTTTACATTTATACTCAACTATATGTCTTCTCGAGTGTACAGTATATAGGCTGCTGAGCAAGTATCACAGTGTATGCATGTGTGTGTGTATAGGTGGATGCACATGTGTATGTTTGTATGTGTATAGGTGAATGCATATGTGTATATTTGTGTGGGTATAGGTGTATGCATATGTGTATGTTTGTGTGGGTATAGGTGTATGCATATGTGTATGTTTTTGTGGGTATAGGTGTATGCATATGTGTATGTTTGTGTGTGTATAGGTGTATGTTTGTGTGGGTATAGGTGTATGCATATGTGTATGTTTGTGTGGGTATAGGTGGGTGAATGCATATGTGTATGTTTGTGTGGGTATAGGTGTATGCATATGGGTATGTTTGTGTGAGTATAGGTGGCTGTATGCTTATGTGTATGTGTGGGTATAGGTGTATGGATTCAGGACAAAATAGGCACACAGTTCATATTCCAATTTAAGAGAATGAAGTCCGTGTAATATAATAAAACGGAACTAATCTTCACCAGGACCTATTCAGGCAAATAACGATGCTATCCTTAATTGATTCCCCCCCCCCCCTACCTCTGTGTAGAAGAGAAATGAATAAATATACCTTGATGGCCGATCACTGTAGGCGCAAGGAGGACACCAGGGCTGTAACTTGCTCTGCCCGACTGTTAGGCTTTTCCTCCACCTGCCGTATATAGCTGATCCGGCTTGTTTTCAAATGCATGCTCCCAGCGTGTATCTCTGCGATCCAGGAAAGAGGCTCCACTGACGTCCTCAGTGACGTGTATGCGGGGGGGGGAAATTCCAAACAGGATGTTAGGTACCTGGGCTAACTGACATAGATCCCGACTGGGCGGGTGTAGCAGCTGTGCCACATCTTTGGAGATAGTAATCCCTTCAGAGAATTCAGAGAACGGTTCATTGATGATCTGTTGATCATTTGGATGGGTCCTGTGGATTTGGTGAAAGATTTTGTGAATTATCTCAATGACAACACCTATAATCTCCAATTTACCTATGAATATAATTCAAAATGTATAACATTTCTAGACCTGTACTTGATAGGGGACAATGAGGGCAGTATACAGGGAGTGCAGAATTATAAGGCAAGTTGTATTTTTGAGGATTAATTTTATTATTGAACAACAACCATGTTCTCAATGAACCCAAAAAACTCATTAATATCAAAGCTGAATAGTTTTGGAAGTAGTTTTTAGTTTGTTTTTAGTTATAGCTATTTTAGGGGGATATCTGTGTGTGCAGGTGACTATTACTGTGCATAATTATTAGGCAACTTAACAAAAAACAAATAAATACCCATTTCAATTATTTATTTTTACCAGTGAAACCAATATAACATCTCAACATTCACAAATATACATTTCTGACATTCAAAAACAAAACAAAAACAAATCAGTGACCAATATAGCCACCTTTCTTTGCAAGGACACTCAAAAGCCTGCCATCCATGGATTCTGTCAGTGTTTTGATCTGTTCACCATCAACATTGCGTGCAGCAGCAACCACAGCCTCCCAGACACTGTTCAGAGAGGTGTACTGTTTTCCCTCCTTGTAAATCTCACATTTGATGATGGACCACAGGTTCTCAATGGGGTTCAGATCAGGTGAACAAGGAGGCCATGTCATTAGATTTTCTTCTTTTATACCCTTTCTTGCCAGCCACGCTGTGGAGTACTTGGACGCGTGTGATGGAGCATTGTCCTACATGAAAATCATGTTTTTCTTGAAGGATGCAGACTTCTTCCTGTACCACTGCTTGAAGAAGGTGTCTTCCAGAAACTGGCAGTAGGACTGGGAGTTGAGCTTGACTCCATCCTCAACCCGAAAAGGCCCCACAAGCTCATCTTTGATGATACCAGCCCAAACCAGTACTCCACCTCCACCTTGCTGGCGTCTGAGTCAGACTGGAGCTCTCTGCCCTTTACCAATCCAGCCACGGCCCATCCATCTGGCCCATCAAGACTCACTCTCATTTCATCAGTCCATAAAACCTTAGAAAATTCAGTCTTGAGATATTTCTTGGCCCAGTCTTGATGTTTCAGCTTGTGTGTCTTGTTCAGTGGTGGTCGTCTTTCAGCCTTTCTTACCTTGGCCATGTCTCTGAGTATTGCACACCTTGTGCTTTTGGGCACTCCAGTGATGTTGCAGCTCTGAAATATGGCCAAACTGGTGGCAAGTGGCATCTTGGCAGCTGCACGCTTGACTTTTCTCAGTTCATGGGCAGTTATTTTGCGCCTTGGTTTTTCCACACGCTTCTTGCGACCCTGTTGACTATTTTGAATGAAACGCTTGATTGTTCGATGATCACGCTTCAGAAGCTTTGCAATTTTAAGAGTGCTGCATCCCTCTGCAAGATATCTCACTATTTTTGACTTTTCTGAGCCTGTCAAGTCCTTCTTTTGACCCATTTTGCCAAAGGAAAGGAAGTTGCCTAATAATTATGCACACCTGATATAGGGTGTTGATGTCATTAGACCACACCCCTTCTCATTACAGAGATGCACATCACCTAATATGCTTAATTGGTAGTAGGCTTTCGAGCCTATACAGCTTGGAGTAAGACAACATGCATAAAGAGGATGATGTGCTCAAAATACTCATTTGCCTAATAATTCTGCACTCCCTGTACATACCAAGGTATATCGCAAACCAATTTCGGGGAATTCACTACTGCATGCAGACAGTTGCCACCCGAGAAATATATCTTATGCATTAGCGAAAGGGCAAATCTCCCGCCTTAAGAGAAATTGTAGCAGAGAAGCAGACTTTCTCAGTGAATCTAGGGAACTAGAAGTTAGATTACGTGACAGAAACTATAGCACTAGTCACATTAAGGAAGCACGACATAAAGTACAAGACATACCTAGACAGAAGTTGCTCGAGGACAAAAATACACAACACAATCTCAGTACCTTTCAAGGAGTACACTTTGTGACCACCTACAGTGATCAGTACTCCAAGATATGCAGTATAGTGAAGAAATATTTTCCCCTGCTTGCGGCAGATGATCTACTGAAAGATACTGTCAAGAAAGGTATCAGATGCACCTATAAAAAGAGTCAAACTATAGGTAGCATACTCTCACCCACTCAACTCAACTCAAACCAGTACAGAATTCACAAAGCTCCTGGTTACACCACAGGGGTATGTTTAGGTGTGGACACCGTAGGTGTAGACCATGTGATTTTGTACAAATCTCTGACTCCTTTCACTCTGCAGTGACAGGCAAAAGCTATGAAATTAAGTCATGCATGAATTGCACTCACACAGGTGTAATCTACTTGATAACTTGTATCCAATGTAACATTCAGTACACAGGACTCACATCTCGAGACATTAATACCCGTATCAGGGAACATATCTCCACCCTAGAGAGAGGAAAATCATCCTCACTATTGGTACAACACTTTGCTGCTGTTCACAATGGCAAGCTGGACTCCTTTAGATGGATTGCCATTGAGAAAGTAGTAACACCTAAGAGGGGTGGCGACCTTGAAGTTATTCTAGCCAAACGTGAGGTGTTCTGGATATTTTATCTTAAAACCAGGACACCTCACGGCTTAAATTCCAGATATGACTTAATAAATTTTTGGGAATAACTTTAAACTCTATCATAACATAACACTTTCACTCTCCCCCCCCCCCCCCTTTATTATCATTTTCATTGTCTCATCCAGTTTAGCATTTAAACAAGGCACCTTAGCCTATTTATCTTGATGTTATCAACTGAGCTATTTATGGTTCCCTTATATTCATTGTATTACTACAATAAAATTTATGTATAACTGATGTTTATAAACTGGATATCTAGAATTTATACTGTTATAATATATATAATTTCATTCTTGCTATTTATCTTTATGATATGGTGGGTTTTGGTGTGCATGACATATGTTACTGTATCCTATTGCATCCTTATAGGATATTTACAAATGTATATTACTACCTAGGACACATATTTATTAGGATACATACATTCCATTCACACTAAATATATATCAAGCTATTGTTGATGCACTTTGTCTGTGCATGTATGCCTAAATATGTACAAACCCTGTTTATATCCTATTATCTGTGGCAGTTCAAAGATGACATTTGGTTAATGCTATCACTGGTGCTCTTTAACTATGTACTTATGCTATTTGTATGTATTAGATCTATGATTCATACTGCAGTTCTGTGGCATTTTAGGGTTAATTACTTGTGTGCTGTGGCAGAAGTAGGCGTCTCCTGTTCTTAATTACCTTACCAATCAGGTACTGCGTTACCTGTTTTAAACTCCAGTTGTGTAAAAGTATAGCATGCTATGACTACGGCCACCATGGCCGAAACATGTTAGCAGCTATGTGTTGCTCACTTTTGTCTTGGGATGCCTCCCATTTTTAACCTGTTGGAATAAAGATTTTTTGGATTTTATTATACAGCGGCTCACTCCTTCATTTACTTCTGGGTATAGGTGTATGCATATGTGTATGTTTGTGTGTGTATAGGTGTATGTTTGTGTGGGTATAGGTGTATGCATATGTGTATGTTTGTGTGGGTATAGGTGTATGCATATGTGTATGTTTGTGTGTGTATAGGTGTATGCATATGTGTATGTTTGTGTGGGTATAGGTGTATGCATATGTGTATGTTTGTGTGGGTATAGGTGTATGCATATGTATATGTTTGTGTGTGTATAGGTGTATGCATACAGTATGTGCATGTTTGTGTGGGTATAGGTGTATGCATATGTTCATGTTTTGTTAATAACCAAGGCCTGACACGTCCTCAGGGGTTTCAATCGTTGGAAGCAATCGATTGTGATCACTTCCAGGCGCTTTCAGGGTATTGCAGTGATGCCTCAATATTGAGACATCCTGCAATACTCTTTTTTTAAGCAACCTATGCAGAGAGAGACACTCTGTGGCCCTCTCTGAATCAGCCAGCGATGGTGCTGATCGTTGGTGGCATGGGAGGAATAGCAGGGAGGCGGGTGGGAGACCCATTGCTGGTGGAGTTCTGGGTATCGGGGATGATGGGTCCAGGAGTGCATAAGCGGCAAGAGCGCGTAGGGGGGCGGGAGCACACGTGAGGGGGGGAAGCGTGTGGGACCGCTACACTACAGCAAATAATGTGTAAGTGTAAGGGAAGGAGAGAGAGGGGGAAATAAATGTTGGGAAAGGAATCTGGGAGGGGGTAGGGTATTGAGGTGGGGGCAGCTACACTACAGAAAAATAAAGTTTTTTTTTTTATTTTATTTAAAAAAGCCATTTTTATTTTTTACCAAACTGGGTACTGGCAGACAGCTGCCAGTACCCAATATGGCGATGAATAGGTAGAGGGGGGAGGGTTAGAGAGCTGTTTGGGGGGGATCAGGGAGGTTGGGGGCTAAGGGGGATCCGACACTACATAATATATATATAAAATATATATATAAATCCTTTTATTTTAGTACTGGCAGACTTTCTGCCAGTACTTAAGATGGCGGTGACAATTGTGAGGTGGGGGA